>NC_085004.1:29873003-29883003 GCF_963854185.1 Sardina pilchardus | reverse complement strand
GGGAGACTAGATATTTAATCAGCAAAAAAATGGGATGGGGGTTGGGAGGATTGGGGGGTGGGCAAGACTGCCATACTTACATCAATGTCACTTTCAGCTATTTTAACGGGCCGTGCTGGTCTGTCTTTTAGCGTTTCACGACCGGTGACCTGTGTGACCCAGAGATGTGAGAGGACTCGCATGGTGCTACAGTTTGCCAGAAATGAGCAAAGAGACACAACCGCACCCAGCCAACTAAAACAAACTGAACATGGAACAGTAAGGGAAGGCATAACTCAGGCATCCTCTATCAAGTTGACAAGATAGCAAGGCGTCACTGGTGACGGGCGTGCTGAAGTCATACTGATAACAATTTCGGCAAAGAGCGAAAAACCAAAAACTAAAATGCATTGTGGAAATCAAAAACAAAAATCAGCCCACTCCGTAAGCCATATGACATATTTATGAATGGAGAGCAGCTGTGTGTTTAAGAGGAGCCAAGACGACTCTTTCCCCTGGCAGGTTATCAATACTTTTCATGATTACGTCCCTATGATGAACCATGTGGGAGTACTGCAACCACAAGGAATATGGCGGATTGTCAGAGGAGTGTATGGTTAACTGAGTGCAAGTTCACTTCAAAGTCACTGAGCTGGTCAATTAATTTTGAAGGGTTAGTGGTTAGCAGCTGGATATTAATGGCATGCTCTCGAAGTACTCAGATCAGCAGACTCCCAAATGGTTTCACCAATCCCTAGGCAAAGAATAGGCATTATACTGCTGAATACTGGGTATGTGTACTCGAAATAGATACAGATTCCATCCACAGTAGCTTTAAATCAATCACTAGAATAGGCAGTATTGATGGCTACCAAGAGAAGGCCTTCAGGCTCCTCCTTGAGGAGAAAAAAATAAATGAAAAAGAGAAATAATAAGAAGCTCCAAAAAGCACACGGTCAGACCAGGGTACTACACCACACCCAAATGAGCACCTATGCCAAGCTATGCCTCGAAGGGCGACACGGGCACGACTAACGAACAGCACACACGGGCCAGCAGTGTCACACATCTACTGGCGAAGCCATGAAATGGTCACGCTTTGTATGCACACCATTCTTACATTCAGAACGGAGCCCAAACCGTGAGAGGACTTTTGTATGCTATTGCAAACCAAAACGATCAGTTGTTCAATACTTTTCATCTGTTTGAAGATAGAAAGTGGTGTTATGAATTACACATCACTCACTGGATATTAGGTGTTAGTCATACAAATTACTATGTAGATGTCAGGATTAATATTTCCTGAAAACAGATTATGTGAATTTGAGGCAATGAACTGTGTTTAAACAAAGAGAGCAAGTTTTGAGCAAGAGGCTATAAACATGAAAGTGAGACAGCACTTCCTGATGGGAAATGTAGTTTATCATCAATTTCAGGTTTGTTTCTCTCCAATTCATCTGACCTTTAAGTCCCATCAAGCAGCACTGTAGCATTGTGTGATACTGTAAGACCACCAGAGGCAGTAGCCCGATAGCAATCCACAGTAAATGCTTAACGAGCGCCTCTGAATCTGGTCATTTACGGCCATGCATTAGAGGACAAATGAATAGAATTGTAGTTTAATGGTGTATGCAGGAGTGCATATTCTCGACTGTATCAGCTCTGGCCGGTCTGCACACGTAAGTTGAACTTGGCGCGATTGGGGGGCAGGAGAGGAGAGTGATGGAAAAGGCTGAACAAAGGTTCAAGTTAAGTGTGCACACACAAGCCCATTAGAGCGAGCAGCACTCAGGAGTATCCACACTGCTGTCTCAGTCAGAGGAGTCCTGGGAAGGGCTGAAGAGGTTAGCAGACACCACACCAAGGCTGTTAGGGCTACAGGAGAGACTGGAGCAGGGGGAGGACTGGAGGATAGAGCACAGGCCCACTGGGGAGGGTGGAGGGGGGGGGGGGGTGGAGGGTGGAGGAGAGAAGGGTGGGGGGGGAGGAGGGGGTGGAGGAGAGCAGGAGAACAGGGAGGAGGAGAACAGAGGGGATTCAAAGGGGAGAAAAAGAAGGAAGCGATATTAGCTTCAACGGGCCCACCTTCAGGTCTAGATACTCCAGGTCCTTCTTCAGCTGCATGTAAGTATCATCGGCCTTAAGGTGGGGGGGAACGGAAAGACAGGTCACATGACAGGAAGCTGCAAAGTATGCTGGTAGAGACAGCCCATGATTTGAACGAAAAATTTGCATCTCTTTAAATGATTGGAAATCAGGCTGAGGAGAATGAGAGTAATCTTTTAGTATACAACAAAAATCACATACATAAAACTGGAGCAACTGATTTGATTTAGAGCAAAACTGATTAGAGTAAAATCAGAGAGAGATACGGGGAAAGGAGCAAAAGTTATCAGGATGTCACTCCAACTGATACAGTTCGCTTAATAGTCTGGGTACTAGGTATTCATGGGCCATATGCAGTACTTTTCTTATCTTACTAAGCGTGCTCTCCATCACGCGCAAAAAGATCTCTTACTTAAAAGAAGAGCACAAATATCAAAACAACGGTGAATTCTCAGTATTCAGTGGGTCTTACTATATCAGAACAATTTATGGACACAAACGACAAGACAGTATCCTCCAGAATGATTGGCACCTCTGCTAAAACTGACAAGTATAATGAATAATATGTTGGTGACTGATTGTAATCTCACAATGATTACAATGAGGAAAAATCCAACCTTGAAGGGGAGCATATTTATTTTGAGTACAAGGAACATATCACAAACATAAATATTCTTCACAAAAACGCTGCTCACAATTATTGGCAATACTTTGTTAAGCCTCCCTTTGCCAATAAAGCAGCTAACATCTAAGTGTTTTGCTTCCCTTCAAGGTCGGATATTTCCTGACTGCTTTCTTTGTGAGATAACAATAAAATCGGAAAAAGATAGTTTTTTTATATACCTGCTTTTATTCAACTTTTCCAAAGGTGCCAAATGTTTGTGTTTTTTGTGTTCATGAGGATATTTTCTCATGTGTTGCTTCCTGCATGAGGCCCAACAATACGTAAGTACAGCTGTGGTATGAATCCTTTCAGTTCTGGAGATCACATATGAAAGCATCTTAAGAAACATCACAGCTTTTAAACCTCTTCTCCTCACTTCAGTTTGCAGACCACACTCCAGAATTATTTTTTATCTGAACGTAGTCACAAAACATCTTTATCAGTAACAAACCATTCACCATTGTGCGCATGGCCAGCTCTTCACCAGGGGATAAATCTCCACTCTGTGGTTTGGAGATGAACTAAGAGGCGAAAGACCTTCACATTCCATTTGTTACTTACACCCTCCTTTTACGTCATTGAGCCTTTTCATCACTGTGACTGAAGCACGGAGAAACTCAACAAGCAGCATGCTCGGAAACACAGCTCATTTGTGGACGGGGTTTTGGGGGGAGGGCCAGGGGGTAGGGGGTCATGGGTAGTATAAATACTCAAATCAATTCCAAAAAATTCAAGGAGGTGCAAACAAAAGGGGAGAGGAACGCAGAGCACAAGGCATAAGGGTTCTACAGGACACGGCACAAAATGGCGGTATCACACACGCGCAGCATTCACATTTCAGAGATCTAGATACCCGATCTCTACATGGCAAGCTCCATGCTAACGAGTAGCATCCAACACCATCACCACAAAGAAACTAAAAGGCAGAAAGGTGAAAACAACACAAAATGACAAATAATAATAGTAATAAAAAAAACGCCATTTAGGGATGACGAAAAAGGAGGCATCCCGGCTACAAAGCAGGTTGGGAAGGGAGTAAACAAAACACATTCACAGACTGTAGCAGGGGGTAGCAGGGGGCTTGTCTGGCAGTCACTAGGCCTGACCTGCAGGCTCGAGAGGCCATTGTGCTGGTGGTGGTGGTGGTGGTGGCGGAGGTGCGCGAGCGTGTCGCTGCGCACGCCCGCCATCTCGGCCTGATGCCTCCTGAGCTGGATGAGGAGCAGGGTGAGCTCCTCCGGCTGTGGAGCAGCAGGGAGAAAAAAAGGGGGCAGAAAGAGTGCTTCAGTGCCTTGCCACCAGGGCGGCGCCGGAGAGCGTGAAGGGGAAGATGCCCCGACTACTCTGGTGTCCATGCACACTAGTCACATACAGCACTTGGACTCATAATGTCCATTTTTATTTTATTTTTTCCATCACTCGACCACACCACCCAGGTCACACACTTTAACCTCTACCACCGTGTACACACTCACTCCACCGTGTATTAGCTTATCCTCTGATACCACAGATATGCACGTTCACACCACCTTGAGCACACTCACACACTCTTACCCCATCACAACAACCATTCACCATTCAAGTACACTGTTAAATGCCATCAAAAGGGTTTCGGCAGTGCCGTCTTCCATGTAAACACAGAAACACCATCCGAGTGTGCATGTTTCTGCTTCTCTACGGGGAGA
Source organism: Sardina pilchardus (assembly GCF_963854185.1). NCBI lineage: Eukaryota > Metazoa > Chordata > Actinopteri > Clupeiformes > Clupeidae > Sardina > Sardina pilchardus. The sequence goes on along the minus strand of NC_085004.1, from coordinate 29,878,569 downwards.
CGTGTTTCAGTTCAGTCAAGAGGAAAAATAGAACATTGTGTGAAGTGGCTGAGCTCTTACCGTCTTCCCATGCAAGCTTGGTGCGCTGACCGTATGGGTGATGTAGCCCATGGTTGGCACTGATCGTCTCTCTATTTGTGCAGTCTACACACACACACACACACACACACACAGAGAGAGAGAGAGACACACACACACACACACAGACACACACACACACACACACACACACACACACACACACAATAAACAGAACAGCAAGTCAATCCCTTTCATCTGCAGAGAGAGCAGCCCACTGTATACAAACAATAAATGTGTACAGTCAGCGATATTAGATTCCATATTCCTCAGTTCACTACCATGTCATCCAGAAGTCAGTTATGAAGTTTACCTCCTCTTAAACTTGTGCTTGGCACTGCACATTTTCACACCGCTAGTTTTCTATGTATTTCTCGAAGAAAAAAAAAAGAAGGTGTATGCCTCGTCTTCACTGCCACGGGCCCTTGCGAAAAACACTTGACGTTTTTGCTTAACGCACAAAATCTCGCAGCCACGGCCCATCACCGCGCCTCAAACAGGACACAAACGACAAGAGATTTAATTAACTCCACATAAATTAGCACCAACCTGCTTTCTTAAAATAACATTTGTTTGCTACGAGCGAGGGGGGGAGGGGGGGAGGTGGGGGTGTGGGGTGGGGGAAGGGTGGGCACCGTGAGCCGTTTGCGCGAGGATTCCCATGGCTCGGTGTTTTTTTGCTGCATAATAGGTTTTTTATTTAAATGCGAGATCAGAAGAAAGCGACCGCCGCTGATGTTTGAGGCTGTGCAGGAGGGTGCAAAGACGCCGTTGGCAAGACTTATCAGCCACTAATAACACGGCTTTCTTAACGAGGCGTCCATCGAGGCCCCACTGAGCACAACGCTAAAATATGCGCCGCGGCCTCGGATCCATCGCCGCTTAACCGCGGCTGTTGGATGCGGAGCAAACCAGAGTTCATCCCTCGTCTTAATTTAGGCTCCACAAGCTCCGTTTTTTTCGAAGCGAAGTTTTGTAAGCTGTGGCTGGGCACATTAAGATGTGATGTTCTTTTTATTCTTTACTCCGCTGGTTTCACGACAATCCTATTCATTTGTGCGGACATTTTGTCTTTGAAGGGCATAATTAGTGACTTCAGGCGCCCTGTGACTTATACGGACACTGTGCAAACATGACACTTTGTTTACTTGTGCGAGTGTGAAGGGGTGGTGTGCGCATGCGACTGGTGTTGGGTGTGTGTGTGTGAGCTCTCCAGGGTTCCGTGTGTGTGTGGCGCAGGGCTGTGAAGTGGGCCTTTCTCATGTGGGGGGTGTGGCAGGGAAACAAGCGGCGCGTCGATCGTCAGCTCTATCCCACCACACACACACACACACACACAGACGCACACACACACAGCCATAAAACCTGCCTCTGTCACACACACGCTCTCACACGCTCGCTCACACACACACACACACAGCCACAATGCCACGACACACACAGACCTCCCCCCTTTCTCATATACAGACACACACAGACTTTGCCTCTGCCTCTAACACGCACCCTTTCTCTCCCTCTCTCCCTCGCTCCCTCGCTCTTTCTCTCCTTCTCTCCCTCTCTGCCACGTTCCCTCTCTCTCACATTCTCATGGCACCTGGGGGATGAGCGCTGGGTGGGGACTGTGTGAATCAGTCACAGCTCATCACGAGGATCAAAGGCGAAGATTGGAGGGAAACTACGGGGCGGCTACTTCCCATGAGCCTGACTCTAAAGGACGGCCCTGGACCTCCGCAGCTCCCCACACAAGCCATCTTTCACAAGCTGGGGGGTAGACATGTTGTCAGCCAACTGACTGCTCTCGACTGCTTTTGTGGTATTTTTCAGTGTCTTGCCTGTGTTTCTCTCTCTGTGTATCCGTGTGTGTGTGTGTGTGTGTGTGAGAGTGTGAAAGTAATAGCATAGAGCTGTTTAAGATACTGTGTGTGTGTGTGTGTGTGTGTGTGTGTGTGTGTGTGTGTGTGTGTGTGTGTGTGTGTGTGTGTGTGTGTGTGTGTGTGTTGTGTGTGTGTGTGTGAAAGTAATAGCATAGCGCTGTCTGAAGACCCCATCTCATTGCTTTGCGCAGAACCTTGGAGAGCTGTGAGCAGGTGCGTCGTGGCGAGCAGAGGAACGGGTGGTGTGTGTGTGTGTGTGTGTGTGTGTGTGTGTGTGTGTGTGGTGTGTATTTGCGCAGTACCTTGGAGAGCTGGGAGCAGGTGCGTCGCGGCGAGCAGAGGAACGGGTGGTGTGTGTGTGTGTGTGTGTGTGTGTGTGTGTGTGTGTGTGGTGTGCATTTGCGCAGTACCTTGGAGAGCTGTGAGCAGGTGCGTCACGGCGAGCAGAGGAACGGGTGGTGTGTGTGTGTGTGTGTGTGTGTGTGTTGTGTATTTGCGCAGTACCTTGGAGAGCTGTGAGCAGGTGCGTCGCGGCGAGCAGAGGAACGGGTGGTGTGTGTGTGTGTGTGTGTGTGTGTGTTGTGTATTTGCGCAGTACCTTGGAGAGCTGTGAGCAGGTGCGTCGCGGCGAGCAGAGGAACGGGTGGTCGGCCAGCGGGACCTCGCCGAGCGGCCGCACCGTGACCCGGTCCGAGGGCGTGTGCGGTCGCCGCGGCGACAGCGGCTTGGAGGAGGACAGGGACGGGGGCACCTCGCAGGGCGACGGCGGAACCGAGACGGAGCGCGGAACCTCCAGCGTCACGCGGAAGGAGGCCCCGGCCGCGTCCAGGTAGTCGGGCCCGGCGTAGAGGGGCGCCGTGGGGCTGCCGTGCCGGAACTGCTGCCGCTGCTGCCACTCGTACAGCTGCCACACCATGCCCTCGCGGCTGGCCAGACGCTCGTCCGTGCTCATGCGGAAGTGGCTCAGCCGGTCCTGGGCGTACTTGTAGTCGCTGGGCAGGTTGCGGGGGGTCGGCGGGGAGCCACCGGAGGACGCGTGGCGGAGGGTCTTTGGCAACGACTGGTAGGCCTCCACCATGCTCACCTTGGGCTGCAGCGGGGGCGTCCGCCTGGGGAGGCTGTAGTCTGTGGAGGGATGGCTGAGGGACACAACAGGCCTTTCATCCAGCAGCTGTTCAAGCACACAATAACACTAGAACTACTCAATAACACTGTTATAATGAGATGTTATTGTTATTTCTAGTAAATACTCTAGCTAATGCTAAAGGGATGTCTATAAAAGCAAGATAAAAAGTCACTTTTGTGTCATAACTAAGCCTACAGTGTTTGTGCATGTCTCACTGTGGCTTACAGGGTGCTTTGCCACTTTACACCAACAGAGGGCACTATTCTACACTAGATTTATTTTTACCTCCGTAATGTTCTCAGAGTCTGTGCAACTCTCTCACGACAAAAACGTGACTGACGGCTGCAACGGAATTACACACAAAGGTAATTACAAGGGTGACACAACTTTCGCTCCAATTTCTTGGAAAGATATGCCATTTTGTGGGCTGTGAGTGGGACACCAAATTATGGGGATCAGGCAAGCAAGTCAAAGACAGAGTAGGTCATTACATTACATTATTTGTCATTTAGATGACACTCTTATCCAGGGACACTTGAATTGAGGCTGAATTGGCTGTGAATTAACTACAGGGACCCAGTCTCCCAAGAGCAACTAGTGGCAACCCCTGGGATCGAATTCACAACCTTCAGGGCTACACGTGGACACAAAACAGTGTGGATGCACTTGCACTTTACACTCAACAAAAGATGCTTTCCTTCAGTCAATGAATACTGGTTTAGACGTTAGAGGGTTTGACCTGACAGCTTTGATTGATCCAAGTTAGTCTATGACCCCCACCCACGACATAAAATTAAAATGAAAGATAAAAGATAAAAGATAAAAGATAAAAGATAAAAGATAAAAGATAAAAGATAAAAGATAAAAGATAAAAAGCCAGATGAATTTGACCACCGCGTCCAGACGTGCGGCCCGTCCAACTGACCTCTTGGGGTCTCCTTTCTGCACCTTGACCCAGTGCTCCACCTGGGCCAGCGCCGTCTTGCGCTGCACCAGCTTCTCGGTGTCGGCGCGCTGCACCGTGGCCCTCTTGTACGGCACGCCGCCGTTCTGCTCGGGCCCCGGAGCCGGGAGGCCGTTACGGTGGGCGGAGGAGGAGGAGGAGGAGAGGGGCAGGGTGGAGGAGGGCCGCGAGGGGGCCACCGCGTCCAGCGAGAGCCCCTCCAGCTCCACCCTGGCCTGGGCCTGGGCCTCCGCCCGCTCCGCCCGCTCGGCCCGCTCCACCGCGCTCTTGCTCGGCCCCTCCCCTCTCTCCGCCGGCTGGTAGAGGCTCTCGGGCTGGGAGGAGCTCTTGCCGCAGCTGTTGACGTGATTGGTCTGCGGGACCGCCTGTTGCTCCAGCTTCTCCGGCCGCTCCACCTCTCTGTGCGACGGGAGGACAGGGGGGAAAAAAAGGAGTGAGAGGATGAGAAAAACGGATGAGTCTGACGGAGGAGGAGGAGGAGGAGGAGGACTGATGACCACGGACACTGACATAACTCTCAGCTCATCCACGGGGACGGGAACCGGCGGCTAATCTGTCAAACCTCAGAGTCTGTGGCACTTGGCTTGAGCGACAGCGTGAGTCGCTCTCTCTCACCGCTCTCATCTATCAGCTCCGCTCGCGTCACCCCCGTCACCCCCGTCACCCCCCCTCCACCATCCACTCCGTCACGAGCCCTCAGCGGGGCCGCTCTCTCTCTCTCCGCTGCACAGACACTCGAGCGTTAATTAATCCCCCCTCAGTCACAGCAAAAGCCCCTATTACCTGCCCCTCTGAAAGCCGATACAGTGGCAGTGGGAGCAGTGGGTGCAGGCTGGCTGGACTGAGACAGAGGGGGTGAAAGGAGGACTACTGCGGAGCTCCAGATATGATGAAGCTGCCGGGAACTGTGCCATTAAACCTGCAGCGTTTCTGACTGAGTGCAATTTCCCACTTGAGTGATGGAGAGGGACGCTCAGAAAATGGACACAGGCTCATTAAATGCATTTTTTCCGCCATTACTGGAAGCACAAGGCCCACAGGGAAAGAGCTCACTCAAATGCACACACACATACACACACACACACACACACACACACACTCTCTCACACAAACTCACATTCTCCGAGCAAGGGAGGACAAAGTCATGGAGGGGAACGATTCCACAAGGAAAAGAGAGAGAGAGAGAGAGAGAGAGAGAGAGAGAAAGTAAATGAAGTTTCTCCCATGAGAAGCCAAGTGACAGTCATTCCGTCTGTAAGACAAACAGCCTGAGGTGGCCCCTCCATCCATATGTGTGTGTGTGTGTGTGTGTGTGTGTGTGTGTGTGTGTGGAAGGGTTTGTTTTTGTGTGTGTGAGTGAGCTCAGCTGATTGGACACATCATTTACCCCAGCATCCAGGGTAATTAATTGGACCCCGAATTTGCCTGGTGCAATTCATCAGACTCATCATTTTTTGGTGAATGTTTCGGTCCAGCAACACAACTGTTGCCATAAATCACTGCAGCATTTGCCTCCAAAACCTG
>NC_085004.1:29845503-29868003 GCF_963854185.1 Sardina pilchardus | reverse complement strand
CACTGTACTCACAGGACAGAGACCCCACCCAGGCCGTTACGTTACGGGCGAGAGTCCCACCCAACCCCACCCCACCACACCTCCACCTCCTCCACCACCTTCTCCACCTCCACCCACAGCCATTACGAGCACCCTGTTACTCTTTCCTCAGCTCTACTCTATCAAACAGTAGTGACCTCGAATCCTCCAGGCCATTAGGTTTGATTGAGCAGTTACTGCCACAGGGAGACACAGCACGCGTTAAGTAGAATATAGTGGCGTGAGAGGAGTCTGACACATTAAATAATATGATCAAATGACCAGGGCAGTGTCCACTGACTCTGCTGATCACGCTGGACAGTGCGGGCATGACAATGGCTGTTTGGACAAGGCAGAGTCCCCGTTAATCTGACACACTGGCTCCAGCGTGAGCCATACTGATGCACTCCACACAAAGTGCTGAGCAGGCATGGGGAGGCCAGCATGCAACGTAACAGTGAGGCTGAGTGTACACACACACACACAGGCAAGCACACACACACACTCTCTCTCTCTCTCTCTCTCTCTCTCTCTCTCTCTCTCTCCCCCCTCCCTCTCTCTCTCTCTCTCTCTCTCTCTCTCTCACACACACACACACACACACACACACACACACACACACACACACACACCTCCTTCCCTCTTAAGAATAAAACAACAACAATTTACAGCCACACATGTTAAAGGCCACTAATCACACAACCCAGTAAACAACTACTGGTAGCCTCTACTGCAAATCATCCTCTGGACCAGTAAGACGTCTCTAAATGCTCTCAAATGTAACAGAAACAACGACGAGGGACGTTCAATTAGAGTAAATTATCTGCTGCATCATAAAGCCATTTCTAAAAGCCCATTAGTGAAGTGTGCACAATTTAATGATGCTTGTGCTACTGCCTGTGCCGATGGCACCCACAGGTAATGCCTCTGAAACCACAAAAATAACAGCAAGTCAATTGATATGAAATCAGGAAATGCCTCTCATAGTTTCTATTGCTCCGAGTCTGCCAGCACCTAGAAGTCAGCTCCGTGGCTAAAGCACCAGCACTGCGTGTATCGATGCGATCAATGTTTCTTTATCTTTTAAATTCATACGGATAGCAAAAAGTTCATGTAACAATGGCGTGCCTGTAATATTTGCTGTGTGCAAACAGTTAGCACCTCAAACATTGTGGTCTGAGTGAAAAAATAAAGTCTGGGGGGAATTAACAATAGAATGCCTCTTAGACTTCTTTTTCGCCATGCCTTTTTTTTTTTTTGCCGGGTCTATTTTAAGGGAGCTCGGCAGATAAGATTAGGATTTGCCTGTATGGGGCTTTCAGTGCTGGGTTCTGGATGATTTCATTGTCCTCGAGCAGAGAAGTGAGCTAAAATTGGCTCTCAATGGCTCTCAGGGTGTTGGCGGGCACGCTGTAATTTGGAAAGTAATGGTAAGTTGACAATTCTAGAATGAGGGCCAAATGAAACACTAAGTGAAAGGAAGACGTATAGCTGGTCCTACAATGGAGACGTACTTCAAAGCTGCAAAACTAGGATGCCAAAATAAGCTTCAACAGGAAAACATACCGAACAGTACAGTATTTCTACCAGATTTAACAGAGGCATGCATTATAGCAACCACAAGAAAGACACACATCTCTGATGTTCATATAGAGGGGCAGGCTGCAGCTCCTGGTCCCCAGGTGTAGTTCACAGCTAGGTCAGTAACATGATGATGATGACGACAGTGATGATCGCTGTGGAAAGCCCATGAAACTGGAGAGGTGTGTGGGGATGTGGTGCAGAGAGCAGGGTGGAGAATCAACACCAGAGACACACCGCTAGCCCACGCTAGCTCGCTATCCCGCGTTAGCTCGCTAGCGCCGGCCACGAGACACGAGACACAGTGATGCTGACGGACAAGAAGCGGGCAAACACCAGTGCTGAACTGCGGCAGGACATTAGCATATAACGGTTTTGGGCCAAAACATGAAGGGGAACGTTGATTCAGCGTTTCAGCACAATTAGCTGGTGAGGGCCCAGTGAGGCCCTTTGGCCTTGTGGACGTCTCATTAGGTGGTTTTGAATCAAAACAACACTGGTTTTTGCCCTTCCTTCAGGTAGAACACAGCATGCAATATGGGGGGGGGGGGGGGAATAAAACTGACAATGCACATCGCTGACATGTGCATCCCCTGCACCCTTTCACCTTTCTGGTGGGTGGAGGTGCGGGTGGTGTGTGTGTGTGTGGGGGGGAGGGTGGATTAGGACAGGTGGTGGGTGATGGAGATGGTCCCGGGGATGAGAATGAAGTGAAATCAAATACCTATTCATGCAAGAGGGCGCCTGAGTGTCTCGGGGAGGCCTCCAGGAGAGACGGGCGCGCTCCCAAAAGTGCCCCCACCGGGTCCCGCCAGGAGGAGGGGGGGAGAGGGGGGGGCAGCAATCCGCCAGTAGGGGACGAGAGAAACACAGTGAGTTGAGTTGAACAGAACAAAGAGGAGGCATCATTGGCGAAAAGGAAAACAAAAAATCAAAAGCAAGTTTCATAGCTAAACCCGGGAGTAAAACCAGACAGTTCCTGTGGCCCTTTTGGGGTCGCGGGTAGTTTTGTGACCAACTCTGTGGGGTGTTAATTGGAGGGACTGTTACACCATTGGCGCTACAAACAGCAAGCTGGCAAGGAGCAAGGAGCAAACAGGGCCAGTACAGCACACCAGAACACAACACTACACACGCGACAGCACAAAGGAGAAGTTAGGGTGCCAAGGGGCTGGTCTCGGAGCCATGTACTCTATATCCCACACGCGTCTCCTTATACTGCAGGATATACCTGCAGCACAGTGGAGCACTCCGCATTCTTCAAGGATTTTTTTGTTGCTATGATTAGCTGCTAACTGAAGGTAGCCGGTGGCAAGGTTGGTGGGAAATTCTATTCCTGGGCACTAAAGAAAACCAATGCACAGTTCTAAAAGTTCATCGAGCATGAACACAATCTGCTGCGTAGTCCTTTATGGTGTATCAAGCCAGTGACTTGGTTTCAATGATTCGTCTCACCATTGAATACTGTTTCCAGCATGAGAAGCTGATGGATGCCTGATATCATTGGTTAATATAATAACCGCATCAGAGGAGAGGGGGGGGGGGTCACATATGGACAACGTACCCATCTCTCTCCTCCTGAAATCTACACTGCGTCATGAGGAACAGCCAGCTGGCCTGTAACCAATCTCTTTGAACAGACAGAGAAAGGGTATCTGTTTATGGTATCCCCTGACGGCCTCCACCAACCTTAAACTTAAAACAGATGTCCGAGCCACAAAAAAAAACAAAAAACTCCTCACAAGACACTCCAACGTGATACAGGCCAAACCCATCACGTACCGACCCAAGACAAACACTGCAGGTTTGGTCCTCGGCGAAACACTCGGTATCCCGAATCCCGAAGAAACCAGATCTACTGAAGCCGCGTGTTCACAGCCAGCCGACTGCTTCCATTAAATCTCCATCTCCATTAGACAGAGTAGCTGGTGGGGACCAGAGGGGAGCGGAGGCCTCTCCCGTACACGTTAGCTAATTACCACCGGAGTACTTAGCCCGCTCGCCCCCTCACCCCCCCGTCGGCTCGCACACTACCGCCGGGCACGACGAGAGCGCCGAGGAGAGAGACATCAGAGAATGGGCGCCGCACCTCTCTCTCTCTCTCTCCACACCTCTCTCTCTCTCTCTCTCTCTCTCTCTCTCTCTCTCTCTCCACACACCTCTCTCTCTCTCTCTCGCACATGTATAATTAATGCACCTGCAGGCGCTATTGTCATAGTAATTCCGTGCTGTAACGTTGGCGTGCGCTGTGAAAGGCGCTGGTGACGAGGCCAGGCAGGGTGGGTGGGTGGCAGGGTGGGTGGCTGGGTGGGGGGTACGAGTCCCCACGGCATCCACACACACACACAAGGCCCACAGGGAGCCGTGCTGCTACAAAGGGAATAAAACAGAGGCGCGTCTGACGAGCCTGCAGGCGTCCGCACCCACATTCCTCCTGCACGGGACTCTGTGGCTCGTGAGTGGGGCACTGCTTGGCATTGCAGAGGGGGGAGAGGGTGTGTGTGTGTGTGTGTGCGTGTGTGTGTGTGTGTGTGTGTGTGTGTGTGTGTGTGTGTGAGTGTGTGTTTACGGTCCTTAAGTACATAAGGAGAAAAGAGACCCCTTCCATCAAACCCTTGACTGGCGCATCTTGACTGATAACCGCGCAGGAGGGTTTCAGCGTGCCGGAAGGTTTGTTTGTTGTCCAATTCCTAAAGGTTAAGTCCAAATTGATTACCCGGCAGGGGCGTCGTAAAATGACTTAACCTTTCGCTCCAGGCGAGTAAATACCTGTTTAGGGAGTTAAAATAAATTCAACGATTCAACAGCTTGAACAAATAAACTCTCTAAAGGTCTGTTAACGGCTCTGCTTCACCGGGCCACACACTCAGATCCAGAGATAATGACGTTCCCATGCCAGGCCTGGGAAACTGGAGAAGAGGAGAGGGTGGAGAAGGTATGCAGCGGGCTTGGTGGTGGTGGTGGTGGGGTGGGGGGCACGGGAGACGGGCTGTTACTAGCAGTGGGAGACGGGCTGGCACTAGCAGTGGTGATGACCACTGGTGCGCTGCTGACGGACATGGAATGGGTCACAGGCCACAGACAGCCCGTCTTCCTCCTCTCCTCACAGTAAAACACGTCTGGTTATCAGCACTGTTCAGCTGAACGTAAACATCACACTGGGATGTATTTATAGGAATGGCTACCGGGGATATAAACACATTTGCCGTTTGGCTTGGCTCATATACACCAAACGTGTCAGGGTGTGGCACTTCCTTGCTTTGTTGTTTTGGATGAGGTAACCGAGTGAAATACTGTAGCGCAATGCACAGAGCCTCCAGCCAATGGCTCCAAACTCAACAGTTCAGAGAGGCCAGGGCTACACTGCCGTATCGCCCCAGGCACAGGAGAGGAGAGGAGAGGAGAGGAGAGGAGAGGAGAGGCAGAGGAGAGGAGAGGAGAGGAGAGGAGGCACAGGAGAGGAGAGGAGAGGAGAGGAGAGGAGAGGGGGCGTGAGTGAGCACCTGTGTGCTGGTGAGACCATGGACACAGCCCACCCTTGCATGTTAATTGTTGATGGTTTAACATGTTGCATGCAGAGACAAATTTCACAAGGTAGCGGACAGACACACACACACAATGAAACACAAACACGCACATACAGTACATACACACACACACACACATACTCACACACACACACACACACACACACACACACACACACACACACACACACACACACACACACACACACACACACACACACACACACACACACACACACACACACACACACACACACACACACACACACACACACACACACACACACACACACACACACACACACACACACACACACATATACACACACACACACACCAACATCACAGGATAGGTCCACTGCTGGACCACCCGTGCGCCGGCTGGTTGAAACACTGATAGCAATATGCCATGCATCTGGAGCACACAAGCAGAAGGCGGAGGGAGGCCCGGCCGGGCAGAACAGACGGGGGGTCATTCTGGGCCACCACCGTGGCCAGCACACACACACACACACACACACACACACACACACACACACACATACACACACACTCTGGCTTAGATGAACACAATCTGGCCGTTATTGTACAGCCCACAGATATCACAGCAGATTATCAACACAATTACCAAGGCACATTCACTCTCACACACACACCCACAAACACACAAACAGAAGCGCTCACACATTGATCGGACAAGCAGGAGAGTTGGTCAGACTCAAGGCTATTGATACTTAATTAAAGACATTTTTCAAAGGAGCATCTTAAGGAGTCTTTTAAAGGAGCATCATGACAAAGGAGATAAATAACCATTTCTAAAGTACTAATTAAAACTAAGTTTACAATGGCACATGCATACAAACAGGATATGTTCCCAACACTGGTGAGTTGAGGTCAATGTTGCACTAATACTGTAGCAGGGCTGAAATATGATGCATGATGTCTCCTTGTTTAACTTCCTACTTTCTATCCTAATTAAAAGTGAGGATTGATGGCATAAACCCTGCGGTTGTCAAAACACACCCAACAGAGATAAGGCCTGCTAATGCTTTGTTTACTTTTCATTGTAAATGATTCGCTTCAAATGTCTCTAATGCCATAGCACCAAGCGTACACTGTGCTTTGAGGAAAGTAACCGAATCTCCAACAGAGTGCTTTGATCACTGCGTCCATTGGCTGCTGCTGTTTAACAGTCCGGTGAGGCGACGCGTCGCGTCGGTTTCGCTCTTGGCAGCGGGAACCGGAGCCCTTTTCTCTGCCACTGCACCGCCCGCATGACAGCAGCCCTTCAGCGGGCATCAGAGGGCATCACACTGCTGCGGCCTCTGCCAACCCCCGTCACATGGGCACAGATAATGAGGGCTGCGGCCTTCCGTCCACATTCACAATGCGCCCCACTGGCCTGGCCAATTAACATCTGACTACAGTACAGCTAGCGAGTTAGCGAGCGGACAGTGAACTTCCAGAAGAAGATAAACTTTCGGTCATATTTTCAGGGCAACTAAATTGATATTGCCTTGTTAAATAGCTGGAGTTGTTCACAAAGTTGTGTAGCTAGTGCTGTAGCTTGTAGTTGGAGTTGGAGCTAGTGTGCTTATGTTCTGACACATGGTGGGGGGGGGGGGGGGGGGGGGGGGGGGGGGGGGGGACGGGGGGGGGGGGGGTGTAGGTTGACCATAAAGCCTAGTGGTCCATCACCATGAGGGGGCTGAGCAGCTTACCTTAAAGGCGTACTTGCGGCTGATGTGGTCGTCTGGTTCCACTGGTGAGATGACGTAGCTGGGGAGGGGGATGCTGCCCAGGACCGTCTCCTCTCGGCTGTCTGTTGGGTGGACAAGAACGACAACCGTCAATCAAGCTGCCCGCGCGACACCCTCACCCCCCCCCCCGATCCCTCACCACTCACAGCTCAGATGCCATCTCATACATCAGCGTGAGCAGTAGACATTCCCCGCCTATAGATGAGGCTTGACGCATGATTCTACACAGCTGTAGCGATAGCAACATCAGCATCATCATCAGCAGCGGCAGGAGCAGAGAGGCTGAATTTATGGGCTGCATTGGGTCAGAAATAATTCAAGGGGTTTTCAAGGTGAGCCTCCCCATAGGGGGGGATAGTGCCAGTGCTCCGCTGCCTGCCTGCATGTAGACGTGTGGAAGGATACGGGGGGGGGGGGGTTGGAGGTGGGTGGGGCGCATGGGGGCTAGTAAATGAGCACCGCGCTGCGCCGTTGATGGATGATTTCAGCAAGGTTACCACTTTTACAGCGCACACGCGCGCGAGCGGGAGGTTATGCATCAGCACTGCATCTCATTAGGGTGTCGCCCCCCCCCCCACCCCCCCACAGTAATGAAAAAGAAAAGGAGCAGGTTAAGTATCTAAAAATGCACATGGACTAATGCCAAAGTTTCCTTTGAAGTCATCCCACTCGTGGAATCTAAAGTCAGATTGAATACGTGGGGGAGGGCCCATGCCGTTGCACTGTGCTGTGTGCGGTAATTAAAAGTTGTGCTCTGGGAGCGACTTAATTGCATCAAAAGAGGGGCCTGGCGAAACTGATTCCATAACTCCTGACAACTCTGTGCCCACTTGGATCGAATGGCCGTGCCGCGGCAAATTGATTGTGAGTGCGGCTGCCGCGGTGACTCACCTTTGTAATAGAAGAGGCAGTAATCAGACAACACGAACCACTTGCGCTTCCACAGCCTCATGCCGGAGCTGTCCTGGAGGTGAGAAGGCAGAAAAAAAGGGTTGCAGTGCATTTTAATTAGACGCATTAGCAGGGGAGCGGCGCTCTCACAGATCCAGGAGAGGAGGAGAGGAGGAGAGGATGATGAGGAGAGAAGGAGAGAGGAGAGGAGAGGAGAGGAGGTGAGAGGAGAGAAGGAGAGAGTAGAGGAGAGGATGAGGGGAGGAGAAGAGAGAAGGAGAGGATGAGGGGAGGAGAGGAGGTGAGAGGAAAGGAGATGAGAGGAGAAGAGAGAAGGAGAGGATGAGGGGAGGAGAGGAGGTAAGAGGAGAGATGAGAGGAGAGGAGAGAGAAGAGGATGAGGGGAGGAGAGGATGATGAGGTCGAGGAGAGAAGGAGAGGGAAAGGATGAGGAAAGAAGGGGGGGTAAAGAGGAGAGAGGAGAGGATGAGGGGAAAAGAGGATTGGAGAGGAGAGGAGAGGCAAGGAGAGATGAAAAAAGCATGGGGGTCTCATGCATACCCATTATGAATACTGTAATTGAATTGAATTCAGCCAGCTGCTCTGCCCTCCATCGAAGAGGTATGGTGTGTGTGTGTGTGTGTGTGTGTGTGTGTGTGTGTGTTCCTTTGCCTGCAGGCAGAGCTAGGGCTTCTCACTTCCCCAGTCCAGGTCCCTTCATTAGTGTTTCATTAGTGTTCAGCCATGATTACAACATTCGCTACCCAAACATTCATTACGTGTTCCTGGCCCATGATGTGAGACTCTGGTTACCTCAGCTCAATCAAATACATACTTAAGCATACAATCGCTCATACGCCAACTCCCACTCCCCATACACACACACACACACACACACACACACACACACAAAAACACACATACTGTATACACACACACACACACACACAAAAATGCAAACACACACACACACACACACACACACACACACACACACACACACACACACACACACACACACACACACACACACACACACACAAGCATTCAAAATAGACTGATTATACTGTGTGGCATCCCAACGTGCTTCTTGTTTGGCTTGACTTACAATCATTCTTATCTGTAGAGGGCCACTGAGGCTTGCTATAATGGAAATCGTGACTGTTTAGCTTGCGTGTTTGTGGCGCCCGCAGACACAAACAAACACACACTCACACACACACACACACACACACACACACACACACACACACACACACACACACACACAAACACAAACACAAACAACAAGCATGGTCACGCTCTGATGGTCTATCATGTTGACAGAATCACCGGGTCTCGCTGTGTACACAGGGGACTCATTATTGAACTATGGTGGGTGTTCACAATGTTCATTAAAACAATGATAACATGGTCCCTATGTGCACACATGAACATACACACACACATGCCCACGCACACACACACACACACACACACACACACACACACACACACACATACACACACAATATACAATATACAGAATACGGACACAATTCCTCATATACCACATTGACACACTGTAGACACAGACAGGTACAAAATAGACAGAAACATGTGTGCCATCCTTTACATACATCCACCTAGCCACAGACAGAAACAGATGCACACATGCGCTCATGCTCACACACACACACACACACACACACACACACACACACACACACACACACACACACAGACACGATCTCAAGATGATATATGGTAAGCTCCCCTCACCTGTTTGTAGAGCCATCCCCGGACCACCACGGGCATGTTGGGGTTCCTCTTGATGGCCTGCTCTCTCTTGCCAAAGCTGTGCACCTTCCCGATGCTCCGGGACACCTGAGGGGGGAGAAGACAAGGCAGCCCGCTCGGCTGCTCGTAAACACCTCCACGCCATCTGTTCTCCGCCACAATACCCACAAACACCGCGCACTGAACAACAACGCAACGCATAATGAACTGGCACACCCCAACACACATCAATCCTCTGCCAAACCCACCCCCCCACCCCCCCTTCGACACACACACACACACACACACACACACACACACACCTCCACCCACAGCATATGCATGTTTCTGCAATACAGCACATCTGGAATTTCAATTGGTTCATTAGGACCTGCAAGGTACTATAGGAGCGGTTTTATGCAATGCAGGTATGAAGTTATAGGGACGGAGTTCTTAGGACTCGGAGAAAGCCAGCAGGCATTGCCATTTTGTGATCCACACTCCTCGTCAACAGCACTCTGGTCCTCCATAAAACACTACCACAGCGCAGCACCCAAGAGACTATAAGGAAAGTAAGCAGCGTAATCACACTCTCCGGCTGGTCTTCACGAGGCCCTGAGCAACGTTTTGTCCTGGGCCCGCTCTGTCTTGGCCACCCTGCCCCCCTCCACTCCCCTCCCCTCCCATCACCCCTCCCTTCCCCTCACCCCACCCCACCCCCACCCCCCGCTCTCATTCTCTCAGTGTGTTCAGATAACGCTCGGCTGAGCAAAACTAAATATCAGCTCAGAGACGCTTACATCTGCTACTGCCTTCCTGCCGCTGCACCAGGCCTCCATTTAAAACTATGTGTGTGTGTGTGTGTGTGTGCGCGCGCACCTGTGTTGCTCTACAGCTGACGGCATCGTCCTTTAAAGCTCTCTAGGGACAGAAAATACCAGGTGTGAAAGCAAGGCTAGAACCCTTGAAATGTCACCCAATCCAAGATAGCACAAGAAGAAAACCATGAACTAACTGTGGTCAACTACAGTAAAAGAAAACACCAGAAATAATGTTTTAATTTCCTGACTCAGCCCTTGAGAATGGAAATGGTCTACTTGTCAGTATGTGGTAACAAGCTCTTAAGAGTAGTTAATAGACATTTCTACTGCAAATGGAATACTCATTGCTTAAAAATAGAAATACACATGAACTCTAGCAATACATCAGGTATCTATTTCACAGTGCTGATAATCTTTCATAGGAACCAGCATAAGTTACTATGTCAGCATAGCCAGCATAAGTCATTAAATGAGTGTCGCTATGTGATGCAATATGATCTGAAATTAGCTCAGTTCATGTAAAACTATCCTCTTTTCCCTAATGAAAAGGATCAAGTTTATGACAAACCACAAAACAGTGGTTGTTCATAGAGGTTATAGCAGCAAACTGTGCACTGCACAGAGACAAAAGACTAATCTCTAGAGACACAATTACTGATGCAGGAAGCTTCCAGACACCTTGTCGAGTGTGACAAACAGTGAGCAACCTGAGTGATGTTTTTGTGTTCAGTGAAGTGTATTTGAAATTTGGAGATACTATATAGACTTGTAGAGAGTGAGGAACTACCACCCCAGTTCTTTTAAATGGGCAATGCTAAGATACCATCATCAATCTGAAGCTCGGGGATTGATTGATCCGCCTGTCAAACCTCATACTGCACTGACACTGATCCACCAGCCGACAGCAGGGCTCTGAAGGCCTCCTAGGGTGACAAGCTATCTTGCACCTCCAGCCAAAGCTGTATATTCACACCGCCAGGTGTCAACACCAGCTACATGTGTGGGGGATGGCATCCCATCCAAGGCCAGTGCCAGTGGGCAGAGAGTGGGTTGAGGGGTACAGGGCGCCAACCGGGGCTGGCATGGTCCCAGTGTCGGCGGCTTCCCTTGCCCATAGAATCACTCTCCAGATGGGCAGGGTGTCAGGTGTGCCCCCACCGCACCAGAGCAGAAGAGTCAGATGAGAGCCACACAGGTGACAATTTAGTGAGTAGGAAGACCTGGAGCCGAGGACCAGCAGAGGCCTGAATACAAACACCTCAGCATTGCTGACATTTCATAACAACTGTAATAAAAACTGCTCTTAACAACCCACCTGCCATCCACCAACCATTACATGATTTGACTGAAAGATGAAAGATGACCAACATAAGAATTTCGACAACAAAATGTCCAGAGTGTAATTACTCCCCCCACACACAAACACACAAACACACACACACACACACACACACACACACAAACACACAAACACACACACACACACACACACACACACACACAAACACACAAACACACACACACACACACACACACACACACACACACACACACACACACACATAGCCAGACACACCAACGCTCACACATAGACATAGACACACAAACACTCACTCTCTAGAGCCCGACAAGTGTTTTGAAATTAATGAGGCGAACCACCCCGCACAGTTATTGTGAGATTCATCTTGCTTGCGCAGAAGAGCTATTATTGCCTGGCTCGAGGGTGTTTTGTTGGACATCTTTTGTGCTGAACACATACAGTATCTAGCCCCTTGGCGCGTTGCTTGTATCAGTGACGCTGTAATCACCCTGCAGTGAATCACTTCCTCCAGCCTCTGCAGCAGCGCAGTCCAAACTGCATAAACAGTGTTAGTCAACTCACACACACACACACAGACGCAGCAGCGCAGCCCAAACTGCATAAACAGTGTTAGTCAACTCACACACACAGACGCAACACTGCTGTGCACTGGGTGGCCACAGTCTGCAAGACTGCAGCAGAAATTCAATCGCTACTGCAGGTGGTAAGAGGGGGGGGGGGAGAAATCACTAACCTATTAAGGCCTAAGGCCATTAATCAAAATAAGAGGTACAATGCAAGAGAAGATTAAACAAATTCTCTGCATCCCGTTCCACCGGAAAAAAAGAACTATACAGAATTGATTGAGAGTCTAATCAAAGATGGCCGCTGTATAAATTCAGATAAGGTGCTGCAGGGCAACGGCAGTGAAATAATACCATCTGGGAGGTTCCGAGTCAGTGGAAGACAACACTATTAACCCTGAGCTCATGTCCCCAAAAGGTCAGCTCACCTTAGACCCTGAAGTAGCGTCCACTGTAGATGTGGTCACAGCTGTGGAGGTCTCACTGACCATGCTGGGTGGCCTGTGGTCTGGCGGTGGTTTGGACATGCGGGAGTTCGTCCTGAAGAGGAAGAGGAGAAAGACAGAGATTCAAGTGAGCATAACATTACACAGAACAATGAGGAGGCCATTCAACGGAGAGATCTCTTTTGACGAGATTGTCAAAACATCAGACTAAAGGCTGTGGTCGGTAGTGGCATCAGTGCAGGCTGAAGTGGATAATCCTCAGAGGTCTGTAGAGGCTGGATGTCATGAAAGTTTTGTGCTAAAGTACCAAGCGACGTTACCATAATGATATCCTTAGGGCATATGTGGCAGGAAAGTGCAGGTAAGATGAGAACACCCTACAGAGATCGCTGAATGTAGAAGAACAAAAAGAACACGTTTCCAGGACACAAGAACTAGTCCTGTCCAGAGCCCTGGGTGATTATCTGTGACACCGGGGTGTGGTTTGTAGTCAACACTGACAGGGTGACAATACTTGGCAGGGATCATTACAGACTGATCATAAAAGTTATGTAACACAAGACAGAAGACGCTGGCTCAGAATTATAAACAAGAAATGTCAGACTGAGACCACACAAAGAGAAATGGCACAATACAAAACACCCTTCACTATCCCTACAGGTATGATAAGCTGCGAAAGACTAGCGTGTTGTTGCTACAGAGTGCAAACCCAGTTTCTCTGCTGTTCTGTTTATCAGCACTGGACAGCAGCAACAGCAGCAGCAGGATCTGAAGGTGTGAACAGACTTGCAAGGACAAAGAGAGAAACACTCCCTATTCTGTCTCTCTCTCACACACACACACACACACCCACACACACACAAACAAACACAGACAGAGACACACACACACACACACACAAGTACACACACACACACACACACACACACACACACACAAACACACACACACACACACACACACACACACACACACACACACACAGGCACGCACACACATACACACACACACACACACACACATACACACACAGATGCAGGCACACACACACACCCCATTTCTGGTGGCTCGCATTCTGCTGTCATCGCCGTCACATGGCGTCACACGTCTCCCGCTAGTGCCACTCTGCCGCCGCAGTGCTGGCAGAAGGGTTATTTATTTATTTATTTCCCTGCTCGTGGGCCCGCAGGGTCACAGGCGGTCGAGTTAAGCCGTCAGAGCCTGTCTGTACGGCTGAGCAGAACTGAGCTGCGAGAGGGCTGAGCAGACGCCTCAGGTCAGCCTGCTCCACTCAGGTCATGGCCGTCACAGGCGCTGGGACTCGGCGTTGTTGTTTTATTTTCTTTTTTCAATATGGCACACATCCCTCTGGGCCAACATATGGGTTACAGTCAATGAGCAACGGAGGAAAAGAACACAAAATTCAACCAACTGCCAAGTGACTCCCTACCAGTCACAAGGTATAGAAATACCCCAAAAGACCTTTAATAATGAATGAGCAGCAGAATGCTTGACTAAATGCCCGGAACCGCTGTGACACAGCCTTGCCAGGCGAGGACAAATGAGCTTTTAATCCAATCCAAAACAGACCGGCGGGCCACTTGGTCACAAAACAGAAATACTGGAGGCAATTCACTTTATGGCCCGCAAGCTCGCTGACACAACATTTATGAGGTGACCTTGTAAACAGACTCAGTTTGACCTGGACTCTGAGATTGACATGAGACAGGTGGAATGGGACAGAAACAAACTTAGTCCTTCTGCATCTATAGAAAGTACAAAGACGGTTAGACGGTTACGGTGCGGTCACACGCTTGCGTCCGCCAACGTTCATTCGTTGTTTTCCCATTCACTTTACATTGGCTGGACTTCCTTTGATGCTGCACTGAATTGTGGGTCCGATGCGTTGCCTGGGATACGTTGACTCCGTTAAAGGAGAATTCTGGTGTGATATTGACTTAAAGTGTGTTGAAATATGATACCGAGTGTGATCGATTGTCTCAGAGCTGATCTCGACCTGTCAGCTGTTCTCCGAAACCCGGCGGTAGCTCAGCAATTATAACCAGGTTTTTAA
Organism: Sardina pilchardus; assembly: GCF_963854185.1. Taxonomy (NCBI): domain Eukaryota; kingdom Metazoa; phylum Chordata; class Actinopteri; order Clupeiformes; family Clupeidae; genus Sardina; species Sardina pilchardus. The sequence continues at coordinate 29,853,243 of NC_085004.1, read as the reverse complement.
CGTTTGTGCCTCGGGCATCAAACTGCCGTGCAAATAAATCACTGTTTTACACCATTAATGAGGCTCAAAGTAGCTCCACACTTTATTGGTAGACTTCTGAGGGCCCTGACATTTAAAACGAGACATCGAGAACTTTGAAAAAGCACTGGTTGTTTACTTACATGACTGTTTATTCAGGCAGTCACTTTCGAAAGTTTACCGGTCGCAGCCATCTTGAATTTAGTCACGTGACTGATTCATGACTAGTGCACGCATAGACATAGCGATTACGTGAACCAGTCACGAATCAGTCACGTGACTAGATTCAAGATGGCTGCTACCGCTAAACTTTCGAAAGTGACTGCCTGAATGAACAGTCATGTAAGTAAACAACCAGTGCTTTTTCAAAGTTCTCGATGTCTCGTTTTAAATGTCAGGGCCCTCAGAAGTCTACCAATAAAGTGTGGAGCTACTTTGAGCCTCATTAATGGTGTAAAACAGTGATTTATTTGCACGGCAGTTCGATGCCCGAGGCACAAACGTTAAAAACCTGGTTTACTAATTGCTGAGCTACCGCCGGGTTTCGGAGAACAGCTGACAGGTCGAGATCAGCTCTGAGACAATCGCTCACACTCGGTATCATATTTCAACACACTTTAAGTCAATATCACACCGGAATTCTCCTTTAAAAAGTTGAGAAATGTTCAACTTTTGACGGATCGCGCAAGCGCCAGCCAACGAAATTCAGTTTATGCAAATTTTCGAACACTGACAAACCAACCAGTACGCATTTATAGAAATATGCTGACGTTGATGAAAACGATGCATACGTTGGCGGACGCAAGCGTGTGACAGCACCGTTAGGGAGAGCGGCGCTGGTGTCTCTATCTTCCCAGGTGCTGCAGTGGCACCTCCGTGTCTGTGCCGTTAGCACTGCAGTGGCACGGTGCCAGCCAGCTCGGGCACTACCGTGAATGATGTAGTCCGAGGGTCGCTGCACTCCATTTAAGTCCACAGTATCAAACCGGGGAACTAATGCAAAGATTGAACAGAACTAAACCAAGGTTCTCACTCACACATTACATCAACCCTGGGATATGTCCGACAAAATGGCCTGATTGTAAAAGAGATTACTTGTCATGACATGGTCCAATCAAACAGTCTGGAACAGGAATACGGCAGCCAGGGCCAAATAAAGCATTAACAGCATGTTCTCATGACGACATGTTGGACAGCACCGAGCATGTAAAGTGCTTTTTTCCCCAGCGGAGATGGCTGACAAGTCTTTATGGCTGTAATAGAATCTTCTTTACTGACAAGCCAGCCTGCCTGCAGAATTCGCCTGAAGAGTATTCCAAACATCACACGGGTTGGGGTGACATCAAATGGCTATGGGCAGGGCTTGCGATGAACTCTGAACTTTCTGCGGAGACAGAAATTACCCATGGTGGTGTTGCGCAAGCATGATCTGAGATAGCAGAGAAGGGATCCCTAAACGTCCCTCTTAAATCATCACGTCGGCCATTCCATCAATCCATCTTCACCGGCAGAGTAAATGTGATACTGATGGTGACAAAGCGCAGGGGGCAAACAGAAAATGAAGATTGATGGCAAGGTTAAATGTTAAGGTCAAACCCAGACCGATCTAAACACGTTATTTTGTCACGACTGTTGTGTTGGGAGTGAAATACTTATATCCAATCATGTTGTTGACAGTGTGAAATGTGTGTAGGATATAGAGCATTTTAGTGGTGGTTTACTGCCTGTTTGTTTTATGTGTCTGTGTGTGTGTGTTTGTATGTGTGTGTGCATGTGTGTGTGTGTGTGTGTGTGTGTGTGTGTGTGTGTGTGTGTGTGTGTGTGTGTGTGTGTGTGTGTGTGTGTGTGCGTGTGTGTGTGTGTGTGTGCATGTGTGTGGAGGGGATTCGGGAGTAGGTTATGTCGAGAGAGGGTGTGTGGGTGCCAAGAACCTTCACTCAGGGCTCCAGCTAAGTGTAAGAAAGCAAACAAGCATGGCAGAGCCATCCCCACAAAAGCCCCCATGCCTGGGCCCTGCACTTATTACTACCATCCCCAATGCACCACTAACACACCTGCCTTCCACACAGCCTCGTTCATGTGATAAAACTCAACAGAACCTCCAATCAGCAGTCACACGCATCCCCAGAGTCGAAGATCACCTCCAAACGTGTGAAGCCCCGCTGCATTCTGATGCATTTTAAGAAGTCTCAAGGTGGTCGTCAAAAAGCAGAGAAAACATCACCCTCTTACTAAACATCCGTTTCCAACCAGCTTTTGACTGCAGGAGAAAAAAGTGTTGCTGAGAAAGAGAGAGAGAGAAAGACAGAAAGACAGAGAGAGAGAGAGAGAGAGAGAGAGAGAGACAGAGAGAGAGAGAGAGAGACAGACAGCCAGACAGAGACAGACTGAGAGAGAGAGAGAGAGAGACAGACAGACAGACAGACAGAGACAGAGGGAAAGAGGTGATTGGAAGAGCTACACTGCTGTCATGATAGAACTCAAGCCCCTATTGTTCTGTGGACACACACAAAAAAAAGAGAGGTCCTAATTAGCATCTCTTCCTGTGGAACGTGAGCGGGACGGTTCCCGTACGCGAGGTGTCAGGTGGTGTCCAGAACCGGGGCAGCGCAGACAAACAGCAGGAAATGACCGCGGCTCTGCCCACAGAGATCCTCCTCCACAGTGGAACAAAACTAACCTCCTGACACCTCCTGTTACTACAGTACCTCTCCCCCCACACACACACACATTTGGCACACATCCAGCTATTTTTACAGCGCGCTCGCCCGCGCGTCAGGGGACCCGATCTGGTTTTATTTGTGCTTTCATACTGTTTACCTCTGGTGTCTTTTTTCGACCGTTTCTCTGGACTTCGCCGTGTTATGCGACAGTATTTCACTGTGGACGGCTTGGGCATGTGCATTCCAGGCTGGCGGCCAACTAGGCCGTCACCTGAGAGAAACGACCACATTCTTCTCCCTGCATGCTCGACCTCTTTGTCTCGATAGTGCCGCCCGCGAGCGTGAGGCCATATCACACACTCAGACTGCACTTCTCCCGTCCGTGTGTGCGGCTGGAAGTCTTGATAGAGCACATTGTAAATAACCCCACGGAACAGTGCTCAAATATTATGATTGGCAAACACTGTCATAGCTGAACAATTATTTGACCAAGACTCAGTGCGGAGTCGTCTGACTGATGCTTGATCACTTCTCTGCCTACATACCCCACACAGAAACCCTTCCACTGTTCATGGTAAGCCTCATAAGGGACTTAACAATTCAATGTACCTCCCTTCCCTGTATTTCTGCCTAACTACGCTATCACAGAGCTAGAATCAGTGAGGCCTAGTCTCACCAGCACTAAATCACCAACAGCAGTTGCACAAGATTGCAACTTACACGCCTCACGCAAAACCTCAGAGGAAATTAATTATTGCCACGACTCATCGACTCTCTGTGACTGTGGAACCCAACAGCAATGAAGGCAGCTCTCTGAGCCCACAAATAGTTTCACTTTCGCTGGGTCTTTGGGGAAACAACATTGCAAGTTTCCCTGAACTCTCCAGAATAGAGGTGCAAGCGGTTTCATGTACAGCCAAGCTATTACTCTCCGTTAGGAGATGTCTGATGGCTCTTAGGCATAATGTGAATCACTGTTATCTGATGTGTCCCTTCTGCCAAGTAAATAATTTAGACAGCTGCGTTGCCTCCTCTGTTCTGGGGAGGGTGTGGATCTATCTGCTGCAGTCAGCCTTTGTGCTGGGAGACAATGCAGCCTGGCTGAAACCGCTGGCCACATTCAGGTCAAATAATCACTTAAATTCTTCCTCCGAACCCGGCGAATCGATAGCTAACCCATCAGCAGTGAGGAGCCCGCCGAACCAACTGTAGCACAGTATTGAATTTCGATGATTTTAGCCACCAGGGTCACTGGTTAAAGCCCAACTTGCATTTGCAGACCTTCACCTTCACCGACTTCACTGACTCACTGTGGACAACAACAATACAGGAACATACTTCACAAACGTCCGTCTGTCTCCCTGGTGCTAGGACATAACAACAACACCCGGGCTGCCATGGCAACAATTAGCATTTAGGTTGGTTGGCCTGACAGTGATCCGGCATGTGGCTGAGGACATAGCTGCAGAGCCAGCGCGTTTTTCCCTGGCCACCAAATGCCACAGCTGCTAGGCAAAGGGCTCAAGTCTAAGGCTAGGGTGTGTGGAAGGTGGTCGTGTGGGGGTGGGGGTGGGGGTGGGGGTGGGGTTGGGAATGAGAGATTCACCCTGAGAAGGATGAGGATTGGAAGGAGGGAAAGAGTGGGAGATGGGAGTGAAATAAGCTGGGACTAGAGTAAAAATAGCAGCCCTGAAGCAGCCGGGGGCCACCAGATACGGAGCAGCCCTGATAATAGAAGTCGTGTCTCTTCAGCTCCCCTTCTCTCTCAAGTGTGCTCCGGCAACATTCCTTGGCCCCCGAGAGACACAAGTCAACAGCGCGACCCATGACAGCGCCGGCACTGGAGAAGAAGCCTCTCTCCTCCCTCCTCTCCACAGTGACAGGTCTTTAGATAAGATCCTTACCCGCGCCAGACCCCATGCCAGGCCCCCTGATGGGAAGTGGTGCCAATCAGAGTGTTTCGGAGGGTCAGAGGAATGCCACAGACGTCAGCGCTAGCTCGCGGTTGCCCAAGTCGTCCCGTATGACCAGTGCATATGGCGAGTCTCCACTGGCAAACACGGCTCTGCTAATGAGCAGTATAAATCAGGACCTGCCAGGAGCATTTGGCTGCCCTGTGTCATGCCTGTGAAAAATGCCCCTGATGAGCACTTGCTATATTCACATTCAAGCGTTTCAGTTCTGCTTGTCTGTGACAACCAGGTATTTTCTCAGCATTTTCCTCACCCTCTGCGAGTCAAATGTTTACAACAAGCAGAAACAGAAGGGTGGGGAATGCGCTGCCAAGCGTTGAGGATTCATCCGAGGAGGAGGAGGAGGAGGAGGAACAGATGACAGTGGTGTCTGTAATTCATCTCACCTGTTTGTGTGTCTGTTCCGCAGCGGGGATTGGAGAGGCATTTTTATTTTGTGTGTGTTCGTGCTAAAGTTACGCCTCCAAAACTGGCGCTAGGTATTAGCAAGTAATTGGACAAGCCCAATCATGGCGGGGAATGTAAGCCTTCGATCTAAAAGCTCTCCTGCCTGATGATGTACAAATCCCAGCTTAGCTGGGAGAGCGGCGGCAAGAGAATGAGCTCTGGGCTGAGCGGAGGCGCCGCGCTCTGCAGAGGTGAGAGAGAGGAACCTGAGCTGAGACTGCTACAGTATACCTCATCTGAGAGGACAGTTATGAGTTTCTGCTTCTGAATACAGACACACACACACACACACATACACACAGACACAGACACAGACATAAGCACACTCATATAACCCATACAAGGCAAGCATCTCGAGGACAGTTATGTGCCCCATCATGGCACAGTGAGCTACTCTGAGATCTAATCAAGTCAAGCGCCGCATCTGTCAGTGCCCCAAGGACAGCTATCCATAACTGCAGGCGGTAGCGGCAAGACACGCTCACAAGATAGATCACAGGAACAACATGACTGCGCTCGCGGCGCCAAACTCCCGCCGCTTTATCTGCGACCAACCAAGTTGTGAATGGCTCAATTCAATCAGCTTTACTACCCTCGCCATAAACTGAGGATCATCAATTTTACCTATAGAGGGAGTGTGCTGCAATAATAATAGCCGTCATTATCATTATCTTCTGGCGTTCAGGCCAGATTTACGGCTCCAACTGAGCCCGTAGCCAAAAGGCATATGTGAGTGATAGCTGGCTCATTACCATAAATTCAATTACAGTAATAACTTTTCAACAAAAATACAAAAACCTTGAACTGTAATCAGGGACTCGGCATGTGCACACACTATGGGGACTGGTGGAAAAAGCCATGAATAAATCTGTGTTCATTAGAAGATGGGCTGTCACCCTTTAAACATGGCTATTAAGACTGTTACAATCGGCATTCACCCCTGGGCGAGACTTTTTAAGAATGGTGCATTCACTGCGGCTTTGCTCTCGGAAGTTCGGCACTGTCCGCATGGTTCTGAGGAGAAACAGAACCGCTCTGATCGGATACAATTATGGTCTGCGCTGACCTCTCCCAGCACATGACCTTGGTGCGAACAGCGGCGCACACACACACACACACACACACATATATGGAAACTCTTATCTCTTATCTGTTAGAGAGGAGAAAAAAGAAGAGGGGGGAGCACTCACTGTTCCTGGAGGATGTAGTCGGAATTTTCGGGTGATATCTGTCCCGTCACGGGATGCCGGAAAGCGGTCGTCCTCTGGTTGTGGCTGGGAACACCAAACAGATGGAAAATGACACAGAGAGAGAGAGATAGAGAGAAAAAAAGAGGAGAAGGGGGAAAGGGAAATAAAAAAAAAGACATTAGTACCACACCATTAATCAAGTCTGTTCAATAATGTATGAGTTGCCACGTGCATGGAATCAGATAGGGTGGCATTCAACAGGAGGGCAGAGAGTTGGCGAAGTTGCGCTGACTTTGCCAGCGGGGCGCGGTATGTGTGGCCCGGGCTGCGGCCACAGGCTTAGGGCTGAGCCAGGGCCAACTCTTCCTCGGATTCCTTCCTTCCTCCCTTCCACACAGAAGTGTGCACCTCAGCACAATGGCCCAGCCAGGACGGCAAGTTTATTGATTTCAATTACACGGGGTCATTCATCGCTTTAACTAGAGCATTAAAGCATGGGACTGCCAGCGGCTAATGTAGGAGAGGGACAGCGGGCGGGATTTGTGGCGGAAAGGGCGAGCCATAATGTTGTGACGTGGTCCCGGTGTTTATTTCATTGGGGGGGGGGGGCTGGGGGGGGACTGGGGGGTTCCGAAGTGGCGTGGACGGGACAAAAGAGCCTTGTAAGGGCCCTTTGTCAATCAGACAGCTGCACTGGCAGGGCCTGAGGGATCGGTTCCGCTCGCGAGGCTCCACGTGGGCCGGCCTTCATCGCGGCGCGGTCCAGGTGAGGTGAGCGGCGACGTCACATGACCACTAGCACATGGCATGCCCTCCTTTTTCCTGACCGTGCCGTGTGCAAATCTACCCCGAGGACGACTGGACTGGCTGGAGGAGACTGGCCAAGTGTAGAATGCCCGCGAGGTGCTGTTGTCGCTGTGCACTGAGACAGACAGCTGCTCCGCCAGGCCAGTCCGAGCACCTCCTCTGGGGCTCTATGTGCCACTGCTCTTCAGTCACAACTCAATTCACAAGGCAACAGGGAGGGGGGGGGGGGGGGGGGGGGGCGCTCTTCAGTCACAACTCAATTCACAAGGCATCAGGGGGGGGGGATTTGGATGCTGTTCTGGGAAACCTTACTTTTTCAAAGCGTTTCCACACACTGCACTGTTCCTTCTGCTGCACTGTCACTGAAAGCCTTGCCTGATTACAGTAGCTCTCTGATGATTTGATGGCCAGCCCCCTACATCCCTGGCCACGCAATGTATCAAATGTGAAACTAAAACTAAAAACAAATGCATGGTTGAGGCCTAATAAAAACAATGTAATTATTTCGTACATCTACTACGGCTAACCATCTCTGACATGATGCGAAGAGGAGAAGCATTTGTATGATGCTGTCAGGTAAGCCTAGTAATAGACTAATCAACAATAATCAATGTCTTAGTTACAGTACATTACTTTTTTAAT
>NC_085004.1:29833003-29840503 GCF_963854185.1 Sardina pilchardus | reverse complement strand
ACATCACCCCTGCCTATCCTCACCTTGAGGCGACACGGCGCATCGGACCACAGCTGTCTCACCTGGAACGGAACGCTCAATTATCTACTTCCTCCCTCTTCCGTTCCCGAGCTCCCGCTCATCCCACTGGCGTCGGAACGGAACGGCACGGATTGGCGCGCGCGCGGGCAGGCTCTCCCATGACAGCTGTTATCCGGGTGAAGAGATGAGTTGGGAAGCGCGCTATCACTCCGATCTCCAGCGCTCACTCTCTCACTTTCTCCCTCTCTCCCTCTCTCGCTCTCTCCCTCGCTCGCTCGCTCGCACGCTCCCGTGAGGCGCCGCCGGCCCAAAGTTTTCGCTCGCCCCGCGGAAAAGTATCTGACGGGAGGATCACTGATCCAACGCTCAGGCGCCGGCGTAGGACTGCCTCGGAGCTTATCTGTTCCACACCCCCTCCTCCTCCTCCTCCTCCTCCTCCTCCTCTTCTACCACCTCCACCCTCTCCTAAACTCACTCCCTCTTCCTCTCTCTCTCTCCCTCTCTCTCTATCCCTCCCTCTGTTAACACACTCACCTCTTAACACAAACTAGAGTCCGGCTCTGGCAGGACTGACCGGTAACAGCTCAAATAGAAGACAGGAAGATCCTCCTTTTCCACTGTCCCAGATAAACTCTGGTTCACCTGTCTCTCCCTCTCCCTCTCCCTCTCTCTCTCTCCTCGTCCTCCTCCTCTTCCTCTTCCTCTTGTTTTCCGAAGTCTCTCCAGCGTTAGCACACTCCCTCCTCTACGAAGCCAAATGTGCCATTTTCCAGACGACCAAGTCCTGTGCTAGTTGTCATATTTTCCTGGCATCCAAATTTGTGCCCATGCTATTGTTGTGCAAATATCCTGTCTCTGAGAAATGACTTTGACTCTGGGTCCTGGTCAGAGGAGAAATAACTGTCTCCTCCTCATTGGTGGGAAGGTTCATGTTTGGCTCTGCCAGAGCCAATCAGATTCCACACACACTCTCGGTCCGGTCCGCTCCTGTGTTACACAGTGGAGTAGTGGAATGTGTTCCCACCCTGTTAGCAATATGGTCACAGGGAACAGGCAATTGTAAAACAGCATATTGAGCGGAATCTCTAAAAAACACACACACACACACGCACGCACGCACACGCACACACACACACACACACACACGAGACCACTTGGCATTGTGTTTACAGCCATGAGCCATTTCCTCTGTTAAAAGAACAGCATCAGTGTGAAGTCAGGCGAGAAGAGCGAGAGCAGGAGGAGAGAAAATAAATATGTTAGTGTGTCAGACACGAGAGCATGTGCTGTTTACACTGCACAAACACTCATGACCAGCATTGCAACACAGGAGGGGGAGAAAAAAGAAAAAGGAAAATCGCTTCCTGGCCACGGGACAAAACTCAAAAACGTGCAGAGTGAGGGCTTTCAAAGTAACCGAGAATCAACACACAACAGATGACAAACGAAAAAACTGCGAAGGCCTGCCCACCAGATGCCATACCTAATAACATAAACTTAGAACAGCAGCTGCAAAAGCAAGAGCACTCTGCCCATCTGCTGTGAGAAGAAAAACTAAATATTAAAGATGTTATTCTTCAACCTTTGGGTTTCCAAATGAAAGCCTGTTGTCATCGATCAAGCGAAATGCACACGGCAGCAAAAAAGGAAATGCTTCATTCATTCTCGAGCATGTACATAGGAAAATGTGAATGCAAATACAAGGAGCTCAGCAAACCAACAGTTTAGCTTAGCCCCTCTACCATGTAAAATGAATTACTGCAACAATGCTTATTAGTCAGCAAGCACAAGTTAAGCCCATTAAGTAGATAAGCAGTCAAAGTGAGGATTTATTCAAGTCTATGGTCCTTTATCAGCCGAATCAGGCATACAGTAAAGCCTCCCAGCAATCTCTCTCTCTCTTTCTTTCTTTCTCTTTCTCTCTCTCTCTCTTCCCCTCTCACAAACAATTAGATGCTAAAGCAGATTTAATGCAAAATACCCTAATATGAAACACATAGCACAGTATTGGCCTAAAGTATTAAGACAGCATATGCCACGTATTAGTTCTCCCTGTGCACAAACTGTAAATTCAGCCAAATACTTAGAAATCCTACAAGCTCCCCTTGTGTCTTGACCGTTTTTCAGCAAGATGAATGTAACAATGTTATTCAGCTACTGGAGTCATGGCCTGGGTCATCTCTAGACCTAAACCCAATAGAAAACAACCTATGTTTTTTACATTTTTTTATGAAACAGCCAGTAAAATAAAGGCTTTTAAAATCATTTTGAAGAAGAGTGCCTTGGATTTACTTTTTTCACACATTTATTTGAATTCCCAAACCCAAAGAGAACCTTCAAACCTCTGACTGAACTTCCAGAGCACACTGGACTTTTTTGTCGATCTCCAATAGAAAACTGTTGAAAGTGGTGAAGAAGAAAGCAGCAGTCAAGAAAACCTGTTCTGATCATGATGAATTCAGGAAGTGACATCTGCAGATGTCTTTTTGACTCTATGTCCAGCCGGATCCAGCAGGTTTTAAAGAATAAAGGACATCATAGTCAATGTTGATTGTTGTATATATAATAATATATTATATATTATATAGATGCTTGTATAAATAATATTATTCTAGTCATCTTTATTGTCATTATTTTACAACTTTAAGATTGTTATTCAAACACTGAATTTCACTTTTTGGCCACCATTATTAGTGCTGTCTTCAACACACACACACACACACACACACACACACACACACACAAACAATTCAGGCCACGGACAATCATCTTGCTCATGACCTACATGAAGTTGACCAGCAGGGTCTGCTCTTTCTGTAGTAGCCACAGGGAACATTCCCCAGTGGCAACAGCCAGGAATTCATCATGGCGATGTGAACTGGGGGTGAGTGACAGCGTCTCCCTGGCTCACACACACACACACACACACACACACACACACACACACACACACACACACACACACACACACACACACACACACACACACACACACACACACACACACACACACACACACACACACACACACACACACACACACACACACACACACACACACACACAGCAGGGTAACAGCGCTGCTCTGTGGCCACTCTGATGTAAGCCTGGCCAGGACTCCAGCGCTTGCTCCCCCAACGCGAGGCCATTGGCACAGAATGGCACCATCAGGCCCAAACATGCCCCTCAAAGAGGCACACAGACAGCTCTGCCCACTGAGGCCTCAATGCCCCTGGCATCAAAGGGCTGGGAAAGAGTATAAATCACCCCACATATTACACAGCACCTTTCACTCATGACATCACACAAATGCAGTACCTTTCTAACACAAAGATTTGGATGGATGAATAGATAGATGAATGGATAGATAGATGGATGGATGGATGAACAATGGATGGATAAATGGATTGATGAACATCATTTAGCATCCAGTGACTTATATGACACATAGAGACCCAGATGAACACTCACACAACACTCTAATGATCCGTCTACAGCTCTCAGCGCCACAAGAGCTGAAAGCTAATGAGAGGGAAGTGAAAGCTCTGGGCTACCAGGACAGGAGGAGAACAGAGGCTCTGGCGCACCGGTCGCCAAACTTGGCAGGAGCCAGACCAAAACAGCCTTGGTGGCACGGCAGCTGAGGAGAAAATAGACTAGAAACACAGAGCCAATGGTGAAAACATTCACACCTAATTCAGCGGCTCAAATGAAGGACAACAAAGGAGAAGAAAAAGTGTTGGCTGTGTGTCATAAACTCAGAATAAGTACAACTGTTGCATTAAAGAGCCCAGGGCCTGTCCTGTTGAAAAATCTAGACCTGAGCAACATGCAGACGGAATATGCAGTCCATCTGTTTTCTTTGAGAGTCATCCATCGAAAACAGAACCGTAAAGTTTCTCCTGAGCTCTATGTTGACATTTTAACTTCCAAAAACAGGGAGTTTTTATCATTTATTCACCATGGGTATATTTCCTATCACCTTCTCATCAGTATCACATGTAATGTTTCAGGACACCATACCCTCCAGGCATTCAGTCTGCACAACTGGAACCAAAAGAGCTTCTTTGAGCATGATGTCTTGACTGGAGCACACAGCCCTGATGTTTTCTATGTGCCAGCCTGTCCAAAGCTGAAAACAACTTGATCTACAGGGAGGAAATGAACTGAGAATCAGACAGGGTTTTAGAGGAGGCTCAGTCGTCAGCCCTGCAGTTCAAAGCAAACATCCACCCCCTTTACGAGCTGCGCCCGAGTGTGTTCCGCAGCAGCTCTGACGGAAAAAAAACAACCCTACTCAGCTTGCTTCTTTATAGGCTCATATTAATATCAACGTGTTCCTCTGGAACTGTTACTGTTTACTGAGGGACATAAAGGAGCATAAATGCCCATCCACGGCGGCGGGTTCACTTGACAAACTTCCAGGGACTCAAGTATTCACCGAGGCCTTTGGGAAATCGAGGAGGGGGGGGGGGGTGCAGGACTGTGGTGACCTCAGCACTTCTCATACTTCATTGGCACGAAATTAGTCGACTGTTAAATATTTATAAAGGGAGATTTGAGGCGATTCCTCACTGAAGCGCCCGCTTTACAGCCCCAGTGGCCGGCCGTGGAGACACGACTTTCAAAGGCACTTATCTTGGGGATCAATAGAGACAACAATTTGCTGTGGCTGAGGGAAAGTTAGAGTTCTCTTGAAACAAAGGCGTGCGTGACAGGAGGGGGGGCAGAGGCAATCAATGGCGAATTCTGCAAAATTAGGAGGAAGTAATGAATGCAGGGACAGTGCAGGCTGCCTGATCACGCTCACGCTGCCTCAGTCGCTCGATGGGATCGGCAGAGATCGGGATGGGGGGGGTGGGGGGACAGGTCACCTCCATGTGGACTCAAGTCAACCCTGCAGTGCACAGCAGCCAGAGCAAACATCCTCCCAGAACACCCCCCCCACACTCAGCCATGACCCCAGGCCGAGTGTGACCCCCACCCCCAAACCCTTTACACAAAAAGAAGCACTTGTGGAAATAAAAGCCGACACTCTCTGAAAATAATCACAGTTTCCTTCCATTGTGTGTTGCTGCTAAGTTCTTTCGCCAGCCCTCAGTGCAGTGGACTCTACCCCCCCCCCCACTCCCCCCTGCTACTGGACCTCTGTCCCAACATCGCTCTGCTCTGCGCTCACCGAGCGCCTCTCACTCACTCAGCAGGCAAGGCACACTCTGTGTTTGCACAACATTAACAAAACCATCACGTACTTCTTGACAACTTCCGACATATATCCAGCATGTTGGGGCAAGCAAACACACTCACACACACATACGCATACACACACACACACACACGCGCACACTCAAAGATGCAAGCTAGACATGAATCAGTCAGAGTGAGGTTAAGGCATGGCCTGCTTTGATAAGAGGATGTGAAGGGCAGAAATTGACAAGAGGGTGGGAGGGAACACACACACACACACACACACACACACACACAAATGCTTATGCTACATTTTGCACCTTCAAATCAACAGAACTGCAGAGAGAGTAGAAACTAGTGTCTTGAGACTGCACCATTCAGGACATCAAGGCATGCTTCCTGGATAATGTAAAATCTACAAAAAGAGTCAAAGTCCTCCCAACTGAGGACTTAATTGTGCTCATAACAGTGCTTTTCTACAATGACAGGATAATGACCATATTAAGAACGAAGCTCTTTGAACTCTTTCTGTAGGACTACACCTCCTGCAACCCATATGCAACATACAGCATCCACATGTACTGCAGCTCATACAGTATACTGCATGACAGGGAACATCTGTGCTGGTCTGAAAGAAGGCCCATATGTATTAACAACAAAGCAAGCATCCACCAAACCAAAAAAAAAGAGTGCAAATAAACCCACTCCAGAACTTCTGAAGGCTGCAGAGCAGAAATATTCAGCTATGGCCCACTGCCCTGAAAGTCAGCAGCTTATGGGAACTGACATCCCTTGAACACCGGTAGATATCCCTATTCCCCGACTCACGCACGCACGCACACACACACACACACACACGCGCGCACGCACGGCCAAAGACTTTTCCGCTGACCGTGCTCCTCGGGATTCAGATAGGAGACATCAAAGTGCTGAGCCGTGTCCAGGCCCTGGGCAGGACAGGGCTGGGGCTGGGGCTGGGGCTGGGGCTGGGGCTGGGTGGAGATGAGATGGGTTGAGGAGTGGGAGCCGGAGCAAGAGCAAGAGCCAAGGTGCATGTTGGGTAGCAGTTGCCGTCCAGTCGCAGAGGATTAGGCTTTAAATAGAGAGGGTGATGACACTCTGGCAGAGGTGAGCAGCATGGCACTCCCGTTCACCCTCAACCCCTCACACCCTGCTCTCCTGCATCAGGACACACACACCATCTCACCTGCCTTTTTTTTTTACAGATCATCTCTCACCTAGCACGCCTGAAGGTGAAAAGATGGCTCTCACTGACGGCTAGTCTGAACCACAGAGAACATGAAACTGCAACGGAATGTTTGCAAATAACAGCACTCTTACAGTACACAGCTGCACCAGGACATGAGAGAAGTGTGTATGTGAGGCAGACATTCAAAAATAAAAACAGACCAGTCTTCCACAGTGTGTCTATTTTTGTGAGTCACAATGCACAATCGCTCCGAGCTGCCGTTACGCATTCAATGCAGCCCTGCGGAGAGACCGTGGTGCCACTCTCCACCTTGAGTCCGTGGGTGTAGGAGACGGAGAGAGAAATGAACCTCCGGAGGAAAGAGCGGAACACAACGCTGACATCAGTGACTGATGAGCGAGACGACGACCCACGGGCCATCCTTGGCCCTTCAAGCTGTCGCCATGCCGACACGCCACTCTACACCGGCAGCCGAGAGACGAGGCAGCTCATTCCGACTCCCAGAATTCAATTCTCCGGCCCAGAATGAGCCGCTCCATCTTGATTGCGCGGCGGTTTGCTGAGTGTAATTGAAAGAAGCGATGTGCGGTGATCTTGCATAGCTCACAGATGAGAAGCTCTTCCTCTCCCTCTATCCCTCTCTCTCTCTCTCTCTCTCTCTCTCCCTCTATCCCTCTCTCTTTCTCTCTTTCTCTCTTTCTCTCCCGCGACCTGCTGTCCATTTACTGAAGTAATGAGAAGCGCACTGAGCCACAGGGTCCCAAACAAACCCCCAAGATGTCTATTAGCACAGCCGTCCAAACGAGATTGTCATATCCAGCGGGAAATGAGAAACATGAATATTGATTATGCCGGATAAATGGAGACATTTCAATCCGGATATGCTGATCCGACATGACGACCAAAACAACGTCCAGACATGTTGAAGTGGCCGATAAATAACATTACCAGCGGTTAATACTGTGAGCATTGCATCTGGTCCAGCTGGCACTGCGGCATCATTAGGGTGACCGTTGGAGGAAGGATGACCGGGGACCAGCAATATATGCTACCATTTCCCCACCGCAACTTTCACTGAAGTG
>NC_085004.1:29818003-29828003 GCF_963854185.1 Sardina pilchardus | reverse complement strand
ATATGCTAACTGATCTAACCCACTTCCAGTGAATTATGCTAAGCTAGGCTAACAGTAATAGACTGAGTTATTGCACGCACAGATGATCAAATGGTACGTATCCTCCAATCTAACTCTGGAGGAGATAGCAAATAAGTTGATTTCCTGTATTCTGTTGGCGTATTCCTTTAAGTATTTATCGAAGGGGAATAAACTAACTCTTTTGGGGGAACAACCACAAGAATACATCAATGGTTCCATATTCAGTTTGACATCCCAGATCTGAAACACAGCGAAAATAAAAACTCTACCAGCGAAATCAAACTTCTTCCTCTGGATTACGTCGGAAGTACAAGACTTCCTGGACACGGCCACCTCTTCCTGACATGTGGGGCGTCTATGGTGATCCATGTTTACAGTGAAGGATGGGGGATTAGTGGTGTGCGCCGTGCTTACAAGTTCCCACTGCTGTTCCCGCTCATCTCTGCAGATTATGAATGTTTTAATTCCACTCCTCTGATGAATCTCGCTGGGAAGACATGGACAGGGCAGGAAGCTGGCCGGGCCCGCTGGACACACACGCACACACACACTCGCATGCACACACGCATGCATACATACACACACAAGCACACATGCATACACAGGCAGACACTCACACACAGAAACTCACAGTCACACACACACACACACACGCATGCACGCACACACTCACACACGCACACACAAACACACACACAGGCAGACACACACGCAGGCAGAGACACACACATTTCACACACACACACAAACACACACACACTTGCACACAGCTTGCAGCATTCGTCACCGATACTACCCCTGCAAACCTAAGTAGACTTGTCACAACATAAGAGCCTGTGCAGCACTAAAACAGATTTACACCGGTACACGGTTACACGCACACACACACACACACACACACACACACACACAGAGCCCACACTAAAGTTGGCTCCGCCAGACACCAGCCACCGTGTCTGCGCTGTGTCTTCATAACGCACCGGACAATCCATAGCCCACTCACAAACTCACATCCAAGTCTGATTTACAAGCACCAGCAAAGACAAGGAGCGAAAAACCTTAATCTCATGTGTGTGAGCTGGAACCAGCGCTACAGCAAGGATTATCAATAACTGCAGTAAATCTGACTCTATCTTTCCTTGTTTTCCAGACAAGGGCGAAAAACTCCTTCCAGCATGATCAAGGGCCACAATTCCAATCAGTATCAGTACCAGCAGGTTGGAAATGAGGAGAGCGCTGGAGTCTCCTCCAAGTCTCCTCTGTGCGAAACAAACGCCTGGCGAACCGCTTCCAGTGTGCGACTCGGCTCCGAAGTGTTAACATTTAGTTTTGATCAAACGCGCAGTTTAATCTCACGCAGCGTTGTTCGGCTCGGAGAGGACTAGAGAGGAGAGCGACCCAGACAAGAAGGGAGGTGGGCAACCAACCTCTCAAATGGGGGGGGGGGGGGGGTAGCAGAGCGTGCACCATCGAAAAAACCCATATGCTCCTGAGCAGCCTCTTTTGTTCTGCAGCTACCACCGTTGTCACGATCCATTAGAGGCAAGCCCTTGTTTTGGTGGAAGGATCTCCCGGTGCAATTCCCTAGGTTTCTTTTCTTTCTCTCTACCTCTCTCTGTCTCTCTCTCTGTCTCTCGCTCTCTGTCTCTCTCCCAGCACTGTTGCAGGAGATCTGTAAGCTGTAGGCAAAGAGAGAGATATAGATTAACTGTGCACATTTGCCCTACCTGCATAACTTCAGATTCATCCCCATGCAGGAGCATCCATCATCTTCCATGCAGTTGTCAATCATGTTAGCCCCTCAAAACGGTCTGTCCTCGGAGTGAATCTTCTAAAGATTGGAGTCAGGTGTCAGGTGGCCAGACTGTATATGTGATCTCTGTCTCAATGCCTGACAAGCCACTGGGGACAAGTGTGGCTCTCGTCTGACTAAGAGAACCATGCTGACACACACAGAAATGTGCACACACACACACACACACACACACACACACACACACACACACACACACACACACACACACAAATTGCATATGTTCACAACTAGATAATCTGCCTGAATTCTGATCCCTTCAATCTAACAGCAGCAGAAAGAAAATCAAACATGGGCCTGACACTCGTCACTCAGAGAGCCCTGAGGGAGCTCAGGAGGGATACACACGCCACACTTGGGCCTTCTGGAACTTTCTGGGCAGGGCACGGAGAAGTCCGTGACAGGGTTTGCAAACGGCTCCTAATAAAAAGACGGAGGGCGGGAGCTGCTGGAGCATAAAAAGCCACGAGACAATTTGGATACAGAGTGTGTGCTCAAGTTGAACGTTCTCTTCGGCGCGGGCTATAAATAATCTCAGCGTCAAAATGGAAATCGCGGCGAGGAGCAGGTCAATTAAAAGAATCAATGTATTCCAACACTAATGCTCGGCCCAATTCAGCCAGGCTGAGGGCTGCGGCTGTGTCTGCCAGACAGAGAGAGCATGGGGAGGGGAGGAGAGGAGGAGAGGAGGGGAGGAGGGGAGGAGAGGAGAGGAGGGGAGAAGAGGAGGGAAAGAGGAGAGGAGAGGAAGAGAGGGTGCTGTTTGGTAGTGCAACACACTCCTGCAGCAAGCTTCATCCCAACTTGCAACACCATTCTACCGCAGATGGACAAGTACAAACTAGCAAAGACAAGGGGAATAGAATCCCATTTGGTGCGCGAGGTAAATTGTCACTCAGTTTATTGCTGTTTTGTTTTGCTGTTGTTTCAGCGTCTCCTGAGTGAAGTCCGGCTGAAACACAGCTGAGGCTGACTACTGAAATATTAATGTAAGTGGAAAAGAAAACCATAAATGAAAACCTTGCCATTCACAAACCCTGGCATGCGTGCAGGCCCCTTGACTGCAGCTCCTGCCAACGGATAGGTGTCAGGACTCTCCCGAGGGCATATCCCCCCCCCCCCCCCCAGCTGAGTCTCCGCAGACACTCCCCTGCACGCCACGCTGCACTCCCAGGCTCGGGGCCCTGCACCTGAGTCACTTCATTAGATTCCAGTAAACAGGAGAGGCCTCCGTCCTGACGTGGGGGAGCAAATGAGGTAGCATGGGGTGGATGTCTGTAATGGATGGATGCGCTGGTTTAACATGCTCTAATGTAATGATGGAGGCTGCTGGGGGAGGAGGAGGGGGATAGGGGGATGGGGGGAGCGAACCCCCCCCCCCCCAGCTGCGGTGGTGTGGAAGGAGGCAAACCCTGTTTTCCAGAGCCCTGCAGGTGTTGTGTTATTCATCAGTGCCTCCTCTCTCCCTCTCCCTCTCCCTCACTCTCGCTCACTCCTTCTCCTCCTTCTCCTGCCGTCGTTCCGTCATTCGTCTTTCCCGCACTCGTGGGAATTCTTCTCGGCTTCCCCATCTCTCCATCCATCCTTTCATCTACTCACATTCCTCCATCCATCTCTGTCCTTTCTCCGCGCCTTTCCTTTCTTCCGTTCACCTTCACATTCCCCCCCGCCCCCCCCACACACACACTGCCGAGCTCCGTCTCGTGGCTCCATTTGTCTCATTCTCTGTGCCCTGCCTCACAGCCTCCGTCCCCATTCTTCCAGCACCATCACTCCATTCTCTCCCTCCAATCGCTCTTCTCTTTCTTCTCTTTTCTCTCTCCCTCTATCCCTTCTTCCCTCATCCCTTTGCTTTTTCTAATATTCTCTCTATATACCCTGTATGGCCCTGCCTACTCCCCCTCCCTCCACCTCCACCCCCCCCCCCCTTTCTCTCTCTCTCCCCCTCTTTCTCTCTCTATCCCTTTCTCTCTCTCTCTCCTTGAAAGCCACTGCAGCTCAGATCCACCACTGGCACATCGCTCATGTCAGTGAGGCGTCTGCACCTGTCTGAGGTGCCACTCCTCGTTCCTCACCTCATTTAGTCTGCAGTCCAGCCGTCCACGCTCCAGCTAGAACCGGCTAGCTAGAACCGGCTAGCTGTGCTAGTGTGTGCTGCCCCTGAAGCCGCCAGTTCCTCGACAGACAGGACATAAAAGATGAACCTCATTACTGTGATTTAGGGGCAAATAAGAGGATATAGTTACATGACACACACACAACACATTGTGGCGGCATTGTGTATGGCCTGGCCTGAGGGTATCAGCTTGCATTGGGGGATAATCCCCTTTAGTAGCACAATATCCCCCCCCCCCCCATAGACACACACACACACACTGACACACACACACACACACACACACACACACACACAGGGCTTTGCACTTCACAGCCGTCAAGTCAGAGGCCTCCGATTGCATCTGTGGTGGCCAGAGCAAACAAAAACAGAGTGAGAGAGCAAGAGAGAGAGGGAGAGAGAGAAAGAGATAAATCCGGATGTGTCAATCCGCCCCGGCGATGTTCACGCTGTGCAACACACTGGCCCAATCCTGTTACCCAGCACTGACGCCTGTCCTGCTCATGGCAACCCCAAACAGCATCCATACACACACACCCACACACGTTCCACTCCAGCCACAAACAGACAGCTCGCATAAAGCAATCCATTTAGAGTTCAACAACTCCATCACAGAGAGGCCCCCAGTTATGTGTTAAGTGCCTCCCTCCCTCCCTCTCTCTCTCTCTCTCTCTCTCTATCCTTCCCTGCATCCCTCTCTCTCTCCCTCCCTCTCTCTCTCTCTATGTATCCTTCCCTGCATCCCTCCCTCCCTCCCTCCCTCCCTCTCTCTCTCTCTCTCGCTCTCTCTGTCTCTCTCTCTCTCTCTCTCTCTGCAGCAAAGCCACAGAACAATCTGCCAGACAAATAAAACAAATCCGAGAGCAGATTAGAGGGGCGCGTGGGGGACCCGAGGCCCTTGAGCCGTGCTGTGAGGCAGGGTCAGCCCTGTAGGGGCCCTGTGTCTGGGCTGTCCGCCTGCAGTCCAGTCGTGGTCTGGAGGCCCCCCTACTCTCCTCGTCACACATGGGCGTCGCACACACACACACACACACACACACACACACACACACCCATCACACCCAGCTGCACTAATACTGAACGCACACCTGCCTTCGCTCTCCATCCCATTAGCAGCCATGTGGCAGAAGGGTTTATTATTCATTAACAATTGCTGGAGTGTGGATTGGATCCATACCTCTTCTCTCATTTTGTCCAGCTTGAAATCAATTCACCAATTAATCAGTGCAATTAATGAAATAGATGTACTGTGTCTACAGTATAGGATTCAATATCTATCTCTCATCTCAATGTCCATGTCCATAACCTTCAATATTCTTCCAGTCATAACTATCCATTCCAATATCTATCTACCAATCTGTCTTGTTAATTATTTAGCTATCTATCTATCAATTGTGCATCTCTATCCATCTTGTACAAACACCCATATAAGGTATGTAATCTCCTGCTGTGACCGAGCATGTCTTCTCATCCATGGCCCACACTGATTCAAAACACCTCTGAAAGCCCCCAGGGGAGACCCAGTGGAGAAGCATACCGATTTTATGACTGCAGATCAACACAGAGAGCACCACACTCTCCTCCCTACTTTCTCTCTCACTCCCTCTCTCTCTCTCTCCCTCGCTCTCTCTCTCTCTCGCTTCCTCTCTCTCTTTCTCTCCCTCACCCGCTCCTCTGCAGACTGAGTCAGCTCTTCGGGGATGTTGTGGGATCAGCTAATCTGTAGGGAGCACCCACCCGGATCACTGAGATCTGTACTGCGGTTCTCATTACCCCGGGCAAACGTTGGGGCTCGCGCTCCCCACCACCGCTACACCCGCCTGCACTGGCTAATATGCACACCGTGATCTCAACTACTGCTTCATTAGCCTGCAGCCCACAGGACTGGACACACCACGACAGGAACTGGACACTAGTGGGTTCAGGACAAACTGAAACGGCCACTTGTCAGCTATCTACTAGCTAACTAAGAGCCCTCAGGGGTTATCAGAGACTAAATGTTTTGATGTTTAACATCAAATGGGTGACGCAAAGGTCAATGGAAGTGCAGGGCCGTTTCTGTCTAACAGATCAGATGACACTGACATACCAGACAGGTGAGGTGACTCACTGAATACTGTAGAGGAGGAAACTGTTTGAAGTGAATCTTCTCTAAAAGACTGGGAGGCTGGAGTAGCCAGGTGTGTGCTCTGCTCTGTGTGTTCCTCATCTGTTTAGCGGGACACACACACACCACACAGCAGCAGGGGAGGCCAGTGGGGTATGAGATGCACCAATCCCAAAGAGCTCTAACAGCTAAACACAGCAAATCAACCAATCAATCAATCAATCAATCAATCAATCATAATTGATCATCAGTACAGGACCTTATCTGGATGTGGAATTAGTAACAAACACTTGTCAAAATAACAAAAATATGGCATATTTCAGGACTATTCCCTCTGATCTCAAGGTACAGAATCACACATCTAATTTGTCACCTCAAATTCATCTGGATCAAGATGTATACTACTGAGTGCATTTATTTTGCAGAGATGAATGAATAAATACAGGATACACTCAACTAAGCATTTATGAAAACCAGCAATAAAACCACAACCACAACATGAAAATGGCTGTGCAATATGAAACCCGATTACACAATGTTACTGAATCGATTCCTGTCCTAACATCCTCTGTCTGAACCATCCCGTTCATGGTCCCTCATATAACATGAGCATGACGATAGGAGCAGAGCGCTTTTTGCACTTAGCAAATGTGGAATACATCACAGTTTCACTCACAAAAGTCCTTGGTTTTTAAGTGAGTCCCTTTGATGTATTATTCATTGAGAGAAAGCTAACGAAACAATGTGCAATTTCAGTCATGTCCCCAGCAAACAGGCATCCTATGCCCGTCCTCTCTCTCTCGCTCTCTCTCTCTCTCTCTCTCCCTTTCTCGATTCTGCCGAAATGAGCAAGCGAAGTTCATCAACCAATCGCATGCTGTGCTCTTCAATCCACAGCAGGAGGCGGGTCAGAGCGTGGCTTGATTGCTGAGTGGACTAATCCAGACATGTAAGGTAGGGTGTGTGCTAGGGTCACAGACCATTTGACAGTGAGACAAATTAGTCTGCAGACTGAAGGGCAATGGTGTGTGTGTGTGTGTGTGTGTGTGTGTGTGTGTGTGTGTGTGTGTGTGTGTGTGTGTGTGTGTGTGTGTCTGTGTGTGTGTGTGTGTGTGTGTGTGTGTGTGGTCGAGGAGTGTGTAAAGGCATTTAAGTGTAAATCCATAAACACATTCCACGCCTGTTCCACTGTAACTAATGGAATTATGTAAGCAAAGTCTGGCATAGAAAGGGAAAACAGCGGCTGAATGACGGCAGACTAACTAGCCTGAGGCGCCCTTCACCTTTCAGTAAACTGAGCTAACTCAAGCGACTAGCACACAAACGGCCATTAATCTTGGTGTCAGGTCCAAACCAGCCGTCTTTACATTCTAGGAATCCTCGTTATTCCTACGAAACAGCCCAATTTGCACAGCCTCAAGAGAGCAACCATGATAACGTCAGGGCACTTTAGGAATGTTTGGCATGTTTCCCATCCCACCCCATCCACGCCTGTTTACTTGAGTCCCCTCTGAGCATAGTAAGCAGAGGGGCTAAATATAAATCCAGCTGGACACAAATAGATGACCCCCACATTGGTGCCCAGGGGGGGAATTGTTCTCTTGCGCAGCACCAATCTGGCAACCGTGGTGCGCTGGTGTCAGTGTGTGTGCTGACCGCTGGTCCCCAGAGACAGCACCGCCCCCCCTAGGGGTCACACACACGGCCCATCCTCGTATATACTCTCCGCCTGCTTTCCCTCCGAGGACGTCCAGGGGCCACGGCCCCGGGGGGTCAAAGGGCGTCAAAGATGAAGAGGGCCGATTTCCGATTTTTCCGATCGCGGAGCCACTTGACCTGCACGGCAGGGGGGGGCCCAGGGGAAGGTCACCCTCCCCGGGCCGATGGCGGGACCATTAAACATCCGGTTAATGGATTCAGGAGCGGTGACAGTGCGGGGGCTGCTGCCGGAGCCATTCTCTCGCCCACTGCAGTATTTCAGACCCGTCCTGGACCTAATGGTGGGTATGATTCATAACAAAAATCTGCGCTCGTTTAAGAGCCACATCTCCCCAACCGGAGGCAGGAGAACGCAGAGGGGACGCGGAGAGGCAGAGGCGCTCACATTACAACATAAATAAAAGTGCCACTGACACGTGATGAGCAAACGTTATCTGAACGTGCCGAAAGGCCAATGAGACATGACAGGAATACATTTCAAACGCCACTTGCACTGAGGAGTGGCGTGATTATCAGGAGCGAACACAAAGGCCCACTATGACGTGTGTGTGTGTTTGTGTGTGTGTGTGTGTGTGTGTGTGTGTGTGTGTGTGTGTGTGAATACAAGACTGGGATGACCTGTGTGGGTTAGGACTCCAGAATCTCCACCCAGCTGGGATGGAAATATGAGTTTGAGGGTGTGTTTGTGTGTGTGTGTGTCAGACCACAAAGACACACTGTCTCAGGCATCATCTCTATGCTGACGGTGTGTCCTCAGTCCACCTCTCTCCAAACACACAAACACACACACACACACACACACACACACAACATCTACATCCATTAGAGAACTTCCCTGGCAAACTTGTCCAATCATTCACAGAACTATACACACACTCACTCACTCTCTCTCACACACACACACTCACACACACACACACACTCATACCAAGCAAGTGCAATAACGAGCAGCCACATCGTCTGACAGTTTTAAAATTACCAGCCCTGATGAAGCCGGATCCTGACGAACAAGCACTAATAACACCCGACTCGACTCCCTCGCTCTGGGGGAAGAAGCGCCAAGAAACAAAAGCGTATAGAGTATAATTGGCTGGTTCCACAGCGGTGGCCATTACTCCACAATGGCTACACCTACAGCGCCTGCAGCGCCTGCAGCGGGGGTGACAGCAGGAGGCACCTCAGGAGTTCATCCCCACCTCGTGCCCCACGACTCTGGAGAACACACACAACAGCACGGGAACTTTCTCTGAACTACAACAACTACGGGTCAACCACCAGGCAGCACATAAAGACATCGGCACAAAAGAAGAACTGACCCCAGCACTGTATAATGAGACACAGAGATGTACAAGTGCAGAGGAAGAGAGAGAGAGAGAGAGACAGAGAGAGACAGAGTGAGAGAGAAAGAGTGATAAAGAGACAGAAAGAAAAACGTAGCGAGAAAGAGATTGACAGATTTACTCCACATAGAGCAGATAGACACCAGGATTGAGACACAGAGAGAGAGAGTGAGAGAGAGAGAGACAGAGAGAGTGAGAGATGAGATGAAAAGACAGACAGGTAAACATCAAGCTAAATACGCCCCCAGACACACCTGTTAGTCACGTGATAGACGGACTGGCCGGGGTGCATGAGGTACTCAGAATAGCCCGGGCGCTTCCACATGGCTGTGAGTCCGCCGGGCTGCTGCTAGTCCACTGGGCTGTGGCGTGCTGCGCCTCTCCCTGCCTGCCTGCCTGCCTGACACTGCTCTGACTCCTGCTCCTGCTCCTGCTCCTTGTGCTGCTCTGGAGACGTGCTCTGTGGAGCTGCCCGAGTTGCACTTCAACATGCTTCCCGCTCATGGGCTCTTCCACTCAGGAGGGAGGGGGAGGAGGAGGAGGAGGGAGGGGGAGGGGGAGGAGGGAGGGAGGGGAGGAGGGGGAGAGGGGAGGGCCGGAGCGAGCGCTCACACCTGATGGGCTCGCGCTGGAGGCACCAGCGCCCACGCAGTCACGACGGACAGGAGAGGCAACCAACCCCGCGGCAGCGTCCTCACAGCTATAGGCTCAGACATGCACACACACACACACACTCGCACACACACACTCACACATACACATTAAGACATATATGCACACATGCAATCAGATGCCGTGCAAATGGACATGTGCATGCACAGGCACATACAAATAAGCAGGCAGATGGTCTGCACAGATACTTGTGTGCATACATATAGGACCAA
>NC_085004.1:29703003-29813003 GCF_963854185.1 Sardina pilchardus | reverse complement strand
CGACAGCAGGGCCAGGGCTCAAACGTTGGAACGGGAAGTGTGAAAAGTCTTCCAGTGCAGCCAAGCTGAAGATTCAACAGCAGTCCCTAGTGGCTGGTATCAGAACAACACAGTGCTTTTTCCAGCTGGTTGGACTGAAGTGTATCTTTCTCTCTCTCTCTGTCCTTCAATCACACACACACACACACACACACACACACACACACACACACACACACACACACACACACACACACACACACACACACACACACACACACACACACACACACACACACACACACACACACACACACACACACACACACACACACACACACACACACACACACACACACACACACACTTTCACCAGAAAAATACAAAAAGAAAGCTGCATATGGTGGTATTGGGGAATAGTGTGTGTGTGTGTGTGTGTAGGGGGGTGTGTGTGTGTGTGTGTATGTGTGCCTATGATTCATTCAGACAGAGATTACTTTATCCACTCACTGCAGATATTTCACCGGGCTCTAATATCGGCCGAGGCCCTGCCATGACCACAGCCCGGGGCTATTTGTCCTGTGATCTGCCCTGTCTTTGTGAATTAAGGATGTGGGGCAGAACCGCAGCAGCAGCAGCAGACCTGGGAGAGCTGCAGACATGCATCTCATGACCATAATTACACCCATAAATTACTGCGATCAATGCTACCATTACAGCTTGTTCCACCACCATAAGGCCAGCGACTCCCCTGATATACTGTACCTTAACCAGCCATTGGGCTGACCTGTGCACTAGGTCCCAACTCACTTTAAGCGTTTATTGTTGTATAATAACCCAAACACATCCATAACTCCCAAATACCCTACTCTATCTAAAAATGCATGAGTTAGGCGTTCCTTTATTCCCAGAGAAACAATTGCAAGCCACGAATAAACAATGAATCAGCGCTTGTTTTTCAGGTAGCAGATACAAAAGTGAAAATAAGTATTGATTCTAAATATAAGCAATATCCTTTAATCCTCTACCCCACACAGAAAGAAGACTGATGGACATTGACATTCTGTAAATTCTGTTAGAACTACGGTAGCATGTGAAATCCACTGACTGCACATTACAGCGTCTAAATGGCTGGTGGAGATGGCTACCAGTGAGGCTGCAAAAGCCGAGCAGGCCTTAAAGGTGGAGCAAATGAAGATTAATCTGGAATGCCAAGATCTCGGAAGCGCAATAACAGTCCGACTGTGGTGGTGTTCACCTCGGAATGACTTCATTTTCATTATTATCTCTGCGTCCATCTCCCAGGTAGGCTTCTCTCAGGTAGAAAAACATCCGGCTAATTCCACAGCTATTTGTCGTCTGGCCTCAGCTTAGCTATGACAATTGCTGATGGAAAATGGCAAGGCTGGGGAAGGAGGGCAAAATATAGCAATGTGACCGACAGATTATGTTTTCCACAACCAATTTGTTTCAGTGCGGGGTTCAGCACCACATTCAAAGACGCACGAGTAGTGAATGGGAGGTTTTTAGGACTGCAGGCACAAAATAAATCTGACAACAATGTAAGCACTACAGTTATTATTACCCTCAGATAAACCAATTTCAGTGTGGGGATTCAGCTGGGTCTACGAAGCAGAGCGCACACACAACGGGAGCCTGCAGGTCTGGTATTATGAATTTCCTTTTACAGCCGCGCAGATTCCAGTCATGGTCTGAATAGTCTAATCCTACTCTTCTCAAACCAAATAGTGATTTGAGTCTGGGCCAAAGGACAACACACATTGTTTACCACTCAAGCTGGCCACTGGCCCAAAGAAAAGCCATGCTAAGTTTCTTAGCCTCCGGGCCAGCTCACAGCTCTGCTCATTTCATGCTTATGGTTTCTTATGCATAACATGGGCCATAAAAAAAGAGCTTTGTGGAGGTCTCAGTTGGAGGGCACCTTTCTGAGAAGAGTTTTGTAGAGGTGCTGTCATGGGTCTCACTGAGGATCCATTTACTAGACTCAAGTACAAGGAAGAACAAACAGTGAAGTGAAAACAATGAGGAAACAAAGTTTTAGAAGACTGGTCCATTTTGTTTTAATATACACGTCGCTATCAAATCTAGTGTAGTCAGTCCCATTGATTATAGCTGAAGCTAATTGTTGCAGCAAACGCAATGCGAATGGAATGCAGTTATGTGCCTTTTTAGCCTCCCTGTCAATTTTTTATGCGTTCTCAGTGTGTTTACATGTTAAGTAATTACATGGATAGAGACACTATTTGTAATTAATGACGCCTTAATGATATATCAAGAATTCATAAATTACAACTACAACTGAATAATAAGGGTCCAACCAAAAAATAATAACATTAAAACAAAACCAATTCTAATTATTAAAACATACTTAACAAACTTAAAGATCGATGACATGCTACACTGATAATTATTAACAATCATAAACAAACTATTTGATAATAACTACTCTATCTATTGTGGCCTGTTAAAACCGCCAACCTTCCTACAACATACCACTTACTGCATTTATTCTCTTCTGCTTAATTCTATTTGAGTAATGTACAGTTGCGGTGTTGTTATTTTCTAGTTAGCAGTGGGCTGCTTTACCTTTCGTCCTCTACCTCCATCTCATCCTTCTCCTCTCTGATGGTCTCCAGTTCCACGTCCTCTAGTTTTGGTTTGAGTTCCACCTCCACCAGCTCAATCTGCTGCACTTCATCCTCCTCATCCAGACCTCCATCCTCATCCTCATCCTCACTCGTGGCCTCCGTCTGGGCTGCCCGGCCCAGGGGGAAACAGCTGCAGCAGGTCCCCATGCTGGTACTCGCCTGCCCCTTGCCGCCGCCGCCCCGCGAAGCTCGCCGCTCCTCTGGCTCTGGCTGGGGCTCTGGCTCTGGCTCGGACTCTGGCTTTGGCTGCTCTTCCATTCTGCGCACGGGACATCATTACAGGGAGCTCATCTCCCCGGCGGCGGGCGATGTTAATGTGCTCCCTCGGCGGCTCGTGGGGTTAAATACGGCGCGCCCACCGTGGCCCCGCACCAGACACAGGAGCCCACTGTGTCGGCCCTTCAATCCCCCTCTTTGTCTGGGCCGGCCTTCAGTCTTCGGCCCCGTGGACGTCTACAACTCGCCGGGCCCATTTGTCTCCAGCACTAGAAACAATGTGTGCTTAAAGCCGCCTGGTCCCCATCTCTCAGAGACGAGCGGGCATTAGTTGTGACAGCTCTGCCGTTTGGTTTCACTCACTGAGATGGGTGATGATAGAGCATCTGTAAAGTTTAAGGGAGGGACTACTATATAGGTCTCACACATGGTACAAAGTCAGCCTGACAGATCCACTGTTACTGCCAGTTTCAAGAATGAAATTACATGCATTTCGTTTTGTGTCTGCGGTTGGCAAGAAAACTTTTTTTGTTTTTTTTATGGTTCTTCATTTATTCGGTGAATACTCGGTGCATTCGCACACACACACACACACACATAAACACACATACACACACACACACACAGGCTAAATATACACTAGACATACATACTGTTCCTCAACACACACAGACAATGCAGACAGACACAGACACACTCACACTCACACACACCCAGACACAAACACACACACACAAAAGGCTCTGGGGGGTCAAACACAAGAGCGGTAGCTTCCCAAGGATGCATGATTCATGCTGCAGGTAATGAATTCTCCGGCAGGCAGGCAGGCAGGCAGGCAGGCAGGCAGGGCTGGCAGACGGCTAGTGAGCCCCGTGCAGCCTAGCCTAGCGAGCTGAGCTGAGCTGAGCTGAGCTGTGCTGTCCAGGCCACTGCGGCTCCACTGCGCACTACCTCCACCGCAAGAGGAAATCATTAAGGAGTCTCGTCTCGTCACAGAGAAGGGCCAGCCTCCATGGGGCTGAAAACGCAGTATAATCACTTTAGCCCATATTCTGGTCACAGAGGAGACAGGGAGAGAGGGATAGAGAGAGAGAGAGATGGAGGGAGAGAAAGGTGGAGAGAATGAAAGACAAAGAGAGAGAAAAGGGGAAAGGGGTAGGTGGAGGGAGAGAGGGGTAAAGAGACACAGAGAATGAGGAAGGAGAGAGAGAGAGAGAGAGAGAGAGAGAGAGAGAGAGAGAGAGAGAGAGAGAGAGAGAGAGATGGAGAGACCACCGGCACACACACTACCTCATAATACCTCTCGCCCATCCCTTATGAGTGACAGTGGGATCAAACCCATTGCAGATAAATACGGGGAACGTTAACTCGCACATCACACCGATCACAGAGTGTCAGCAGGGAAAAGCGCAACGATGCCGCACCGGATAACTGCAGCACAACACATAGCAATGAAAATGAAAATGCACTGTAGATACAGAATCCATCTGCAGAGAAATTGCCAGGCGATATTTCCCCCCCGATGTCCCCACAGCCCTCTGCTAGAGGTGACGGGAGATTGGTTCTCCATGAAGCAGAGGAGGACATTTACTGATTGCAGTCCCCTGCCCCTGAAAGGGAGCAGATTAGTGAGTGTGTTTGCAGAGCCTTACAATCACACAAGAGGGGGAAACAAAAGCACAGTGGAGGTGGGGGAGGCATGTGTGTGTGTGGTGTGTGTAGTGTGTGTGTCGGGGGGTCTTAGGAGAAAGTCAGGTGAAGGTCATACTGATGGTTCTGAACACGAAAGGAGAGGGGAGGAGACTGAGGAGTGTTTACACTCTGGATAAGAGAGAGCGCACGAACGCTCACCACAAGTGTACACAAGCATACGAGCACACACACATACACACACGCATGCACGTTCACAGAGACGCAACTAAACACTCACTATCGGACATCATCAAAGCGCCTGCAGGATTCTGAAATCTACTGATTCACACTCTTGTGTCAATCATCAAGCAAACTTGACATGTCAAATGCGTGACTGGCGCCAAATGTCTGGATGATCATTTTAAGTAAAACAAAAAAACAATAATGCAACCTACACTCTTGCTTAGCAAAACACCCCAATGTACTGCACCATGCCTGCAAAGTCCCACCAACATACACTCATGTAGCCTTTATTTGACATACCTACAGCACTGTTCAGCATTCCCTTTCACAAGAGGAAGAGTGAGCCAGCTATGAGTAATGTGTCAACAGAAAAACACCAGCCTGTGTGTGTGTACTTGTGTGAGGCAGGGGATGACAGGCAGGCAGGCAGGCAGGCAGGCAGGCAGGCAGCGAGCTTTGCGTTGCGGTGCTGTGTTCTGAAAGCGCGGACCGACTCTCACATCTGCCCTTTCACAGAGTCTGTAGTGGAAACAGCCGGAGGAAAGCTGCAGACAGACAGCCTGCCTCCCTTGTGGCCCCGCGCTGCCGAGCTGCCTGCCAAGCGCTGCAGGAGGGCGAAGCAGCAGCTCCAGCTCTGCACCCGGCTCAGCATCCAGCTCCGCCTGTCGCCTCCACCTCCGTCGACAAACAGCTGCAGCCCTCCAGCGCGGGTGAGCAAGGGCACCGCACCGTACCGCACCGCACCTGACGGAGGCGGCAGCGGAGGCAGCCTGGTGATTAAGGGGGAGTGAAGGGAGTGAGGCGTAGCGGCAGAGGTGACTGATCCCGAGCGCCAAAATGGCCATTACTTTCATCTCCGCATCTCAAGGGTGGACGTTTGGGCAATAAATTCCTGCTAGTCAAGCATGAGCAATAAGATCCTCTGAGGAAAACAAAAATAGTCATGACATTCCATGCCAATTCCAATTCAGCCAGATGTCTCAACTCAAATGTGATGCAAAAACACCATGATAAAATGTCATTCCAGCAATCTAAAGTCATTTTAAATTAGTTCCAACTACACATCATTTTGATTTTGCGTTCAAAAACAGCAGATTTCCACACAGTCACAACATGAACTTTTCTAATTACCTAATGATCTCAATTAACTGTTGGCCAAGAAAAAGAAACAAAGTGTCTGCCTGTCCGTGACTTAGAACAGTTGGCTTCACTCTTTAGTCATCCACAACCAGACAAACACGATCTTAGATCTTACAATGATCTACACGGATTTTCTGGTCTGAAGTTAAATAATCATGACTCATTTCTGAGGCTGCCCCTAAACAAAGCTTTCCACCTCTCACATTCTTCACCGGGCAAGACTCAACCTTTGTGTGAGGGACAAAGGGGTGGGTGCTTGACTTTTGGAGACATGTAGCTAAAAAAAAAAGGCAAAAGGTCAAAGGTCACCTTAAAGGCTCTGCAGAGATTCTTGCCGCCACTCAGTGCTGGCCGGGCCGTGTGCTCTAGGAAGAGCGCCGTGAAAAAGACAGAGTGCTTCGTTAGCAAAACCTGGAGGATGCCTTCCACCGCCTCCACCAGGGAACTCTTCCCTCTTTAATCTCCATTTAAAGTGTTTTTGCCTCCGCAGCTCAGTAACATCTTATGTCTAATTAACTCTTTGAGCCCTGGGAATGGCAGAGGCGAACTGGGGACAAAACCAATTAGAAAAACAAGGAAACGAAGGGATGGATCAAACCGGGGCGACACAGCATTGACTGAAAAAGGGAATGTTTCCAAAAACCCTATTTACGAGTACACATGCCTTAAGGGACCACACTGGCTTTGGAGGCAGTCAATCCATATGGGATGATGGGTCTCACAGAAATCTAACACTTCCGTAGTCATTCCAGAGAGACACAAACCCGAAAGACAAAAAGGATATTGTCCGGACAGCCAGGAGACTATTGTGTCTCGATGCCTTCTGGGAGCTATAGAGTTGCACCTCTCCCTGAGCACACTGACTTGTGCTGCTAGCATTCCACCTGCTAGCCTAGTTTGTTAAAGGGGAAGAGGGCCAACAATCTGACACACTACCTGCTTCAACCTGGTTTGAGTCAACGTTTACCTTAAATTAGTTGAGTATCTGTGTGAATTAGTTAAGAATTAGTGTGAGTACTGTGTAGTTCCATACACAAACACGGTGTGAAATATAGTGTGTGATAAACAACATGACTAGAAGACAATCATTTTCAGAGGGGAAAAAAAGTGTGTAATCCAGAGAAGGAGACTGTGCACTCCACGCGAGCCTTGATTGGTGGGATGTAAATGAGGGTGGTTTTTACTACGCCCGCTCTCCCCAAACAATCCCCACATTGTGCTCCCGCCCCTTTACTCCAGCAACCTGCTGCACAAGCAACAGGCTGTTGTCACGGCAGCAACATGCGGGCTTGGACTGCGCTCAGACGGCTGAAGGGAAGGAGGGAGGGAGAGGGGGGATGAGGGGGCAGTGGGTGGGGTGAGCTAGGGGGGGTCTTTAAACATTTGTGCCCACCCTTTCTTCCCTGCCTGGGCAGATAAACAACTGTCGAGCCAAAGGTTTCCTGGTTTTTTGTTTGTTTTTCTTTTTTTCTGTCCAAGCTCACAGCTGTGTTGTCTTGATGTATTCTCCAAATATACAAATCATTTGAAATCTCCACAACATGACAGCACTCCGTATCTCTTGCGTCAGAGAAGGAGGAGAGGCAGAGATGGAGGGCTGCTGAATTCAGCCCTGTTTTTATGGAACCCCACGCGTACTCACTGAGGCGGCGAGTGACTGGGAGACGGCATCGGCCTCCTCGTCGCGGCACCAAGCGCAGCCAATCAAGAATGCCACGGCCTCCTCTGGGTCTCCTCCGAGGCCTGGAGGCTCTGTGCATACCGCAGTAAAGACAAACACTCTTGGAGAGCGTTGGCATGCTGGGGGTTTATCTCTCAATTCTTCTCCCCAAACAGGAATTCACACAGCGCACTTACACAAGGGGGCTCGGCTGCAGCTAGCCTCCTATGGCTACTCCAATGAGCCAAGTTTGCAGTGCCCCCTTTCCACAGTGAACGGCCTCCAGACATTCCAGCTGCTTCTCTGTCCCACTTTAAATATTGACTGAATAAGTACTGAGGAGGAGGCTCGGCAATTCCCTCCTCTCAAAAGATGCTCTGGCCAGACCACGCTGGACTTCCAGGACTTGCGTCAGACGCGTTGCAGCCGCAGGCCTCGTGGAGGGAGCAGCAGACTGCTGCCTTAATTAGCAGGAGCGGCCACCCTCCGCGGGGTGGCTGGGGACGTGGAGGGACGAGCGGACGCTAAGTTGAGCGAGGCGCGGCGCGGGGCTCTCTGTTCTGCCCCAGACGTGACTGAGCCGCGCTGGCCTTTGAGGCTGCAGGCCGGGCCACCCTGCTGGGAGGCGTCTGTCGCGGCGGCGGCGGCCCTTTCTCTGAAGTCCCGGCGAGCTCGCTAAGCCACTTTCATGAGCGCCACGCTTTCATGAGGTGGGAGGCCGACTCTTGGCGCGCCGTCGCTCCATGGACGTCGCTCGCCCAAGGGGTTTGAACTCTACACAATGCTGACCTTTACACACACATGCACATTCAAAGAGCCAGACGTACACACATACACACACTCAAACTTCCAGACGTACAAAAACACACACACAAACATAAACAGACACACAAACACAAACAGACACACAGACAGAGACACAGAGACACACATGCACACACACATGCACACACACATGCGCACACACACACACACACACACACACACACACACACACGCACCTCTGCTGTTCTGTCCGAACTCTGGGCAGATAACCCACGTGGGCCAAGCAGGACATCACAATATTGTCCGTTGGCTTATTCACAAGAGAGTCCTGCCAAGGTTTCGGCCAGTGCTAAATTCAACAGACATCGCGGTTCTATTCATATCTCCTAATTAGCTGAGTGCAGCGGGGGGAATGGACAGGTGGGCTTTCTCGCTCAAGTAATGCATCCGTCACCTTTTGAGGCTCAAGCGGGACATATTAAAAATCTGGCGCTGGCCAAGGCCGCACTAAATCAAATACTAATCTGATGTGGTGGGGTTCATGCACCATGCAGTATTTTCAACAGCTTCCCATTAGCCACCAGTATAATAAGCACATCAGCAAAAAAACACGCCGTCTCCCTGGAGTGGATGCTAATGCAAAGGAAATATCACTGACTTCCTGTTCAAGGACAGGCTGGACGCCCCCCCCATGCTCTCGCAAGCGTTTACAACATAACATATTCCACTTTATGCAGTTTTATGATGTCCAGCAGTAAATTGTGATTTATTTCACGGTGGGTAGGCCATGCTGAAAGAGGTGGGAAAAATTCACGCTCCTTCTGAGTTGTCCCTACCTTACAACACTCCAGGTTTGCAAGGTGTACACAACCATAAAATGTCCTTCAACTAACAAAGATGTCTACTGCACGGACGTGACACCAAGATTAATTGTGAATTTTAATTTACGGGCTCTTCAGACCAAGATGGAGTCTCAGCAATTTTCGCATGGGAATTGTAATCTAATGGCAGCCCATATATATCCCGCCTGACTGGGAGATGCAGTTGGAAACAATGAACAATGTAATTATTCATGAAGCCGGGGCATCAGCAAGAGCAAGTTTAATGGGCTGGACTATAAATATATGATCAATTATTCAGTCTCAGAGTGTGATCAACAACATATATTTGAATTATCAGGACATGCCTCGGTATCTCTTTGTGTAATTACATTTAGACGCTGTCTTTTGAGATCAGCAGTTCTCGCATGACCAAGTGCAGACACCGGTATCTGCAGTGCCAGCGCTGTGCGCTATATCAGACGATCTGACAAAGGGAACAATGTCCAGTACCAGTACCAGATCAAAACAGGAACCTTCCAGTCATTTGAGCAACAAATAAGCGATTTATTTTACTGCCCTGACATTTAGGCCCTCATGCTTCTCTGGCCAGTCCAGTTGGTTGTTTTTTCCAAGGGACACAAGAGGGAAGCAACAATGACGCCTTTCATATACGCCACAATAAAACTGTCAGCAATCACACATTTCTAAAATCATTTTCTCTGACCTTTAAAACTCCACCATTTCCAGTGCCAACTATGCCTCCATTCCTTTCATAGGCCGAATGCCATAATTTGCTGTAACCAATAAATATCTCCATCACAAAGCAAGTCCATTGAAATGCAAAACAGGAGACAGGCCACTAATGGACTCACAGTGCATAGCAGAGTAAATCGCTAGACTATACACGCAAAGACACTGTGTTCCTGAAAATGCTTTTCACACAAGCATCCTGCCCTGAAGGGGTGGATATGACCGGTTCAAGTGTATGCCATGCTATGCATCCTAGAAAAATCACACAGGAACATGAAGGTGAGTTTCTCCAACTGAACACAACCACATATAAGAATCATTACAAGCACAGCATGAGCCCCCCTTCTTAATCAGTAAAGAAATGACTATGTCTAGTGGCACCACAAAACACTCAAAACTGCCTTCTTTCAAAGGAAATGTAGCTTTCACATTCACATGCACTCAGTCTCACACACACACACACATTTCTTTAATTGGCTTAAGTACACAGGGTCCACCAAAATGACCCTTGCCGGCTAAAGAACTGTATAGCTGTAAACATGTAAACACATACCTAGAGAGAGCTAAGCCAATTTGTGAGTGTTTCTGCACATTCTTCGTCGTCTCTCCTCTTCTTTACACACCCACAAGTGCCAGGTTTTATTCATTGTTGACGTTCTTATCATCTGCCTGTGTTTCAAGTCATCCCTGGACAACAATATGCTTTGAGTACAGAAAACTTCAAAATTGCTGACTTTTGCTGATACAGACAAACTAAGCACCTATATTTGTGTGCGGCGGGTGTTATAACCCCAAGAAGCCTCTCTGTTCTGATTGTGCCACTCTTATTTGCATCACAGCTCCAGAAAAGCCTAGTGAGAAGTGATGCCTCCTCGTCTGTGAATGCAGTAAAGAGTCCAGAGCACATGCAGTGCAGAGCTGAAGAGCGGGGTTTTGCATTGTAAGCCTATCCTGGTCTTCAGTGGGTGTTTGATTTGCCTAATCTGATTGTTAGCACTGGGGTCTGCTGGTTGTACAGGCTCTCAGTGGGACCCATCTGTTCCACCATAGCCAAGGGCTCACTCCTGCAGTATAAACAAATGACTTGTGAAATGCAGCAGAAAATAGCCAGAGAAAAAAGTAGATAAATTACTGCCCAGATTCTAAACAAACAAACAAATAAGGCAACAAACAAACAAAGGGGATGGGGTGGGGTGTATGTGTGTGTGGGGGGGGGAGGGGGGGGGGGGGTAAGCTGCACAAATATAACCCACACATGGCTGAAGAAAGTCACTTTGGGAAACCCTGCACCAACCATAACTGAGTGTGTGATCATGCCATATATCTCTGTCACCATGTAGGCACACACATGGGGGCACACACACACACACACACACACACACACACACACACACACACAGAGACAGAGAGAGAGAGAGAGAGAGAGAGAGAGAGAGAATGGGCACAACATGAGGGGGGGGGGGGGTTTGGTGTGGTGGGTGAGTATGAAGGTCTTGCACATTGCAGCATGTGAGTGGAATTTTAATAGGTTGGTTAGACCAGTCCTATTGGGCAGTGCCCTTTCTTCCTCCTATTATATGGGCATAGAGATAGGTATAATAATTGGAATGTGCGTCCCCATTTTCTAGGTCGCTGTCCAGTGCTACTTTCCATTCAGTTACACTATTTCCTTTCACCTGGATATGCATTTGTCAACTATGGAAATTCATATTCCTTAAATGAACTATTCCAATGTCAGTGATATGTACCTTCACCTCACACTCTTCATATTGGCGACTGTCCTACATGACATGGCCGTCACACAACGTGATGTGTCACAAATCTCAGTCTCAGTCAGTGTATACAATAAAGGGGGACTCCAGGAAATGATGCAATACAGAATCAATAGTGATTGACAGTGGAGGAGAGAGAGACCGAGAGACAGGGAGAGAGAGAGAGAGAGAGAGAGAGAGAGAGAAAGAGCGAGAGAGACCGTGTCCCCTGTCCCCTGACACATAGCCAGTGCTATCACAGCTGTGCCAGACTATCCCCTCTACCCCTCCTTTCAGGTCTGATTCAATCAAGATATGGGGCCACTATTCAACTCATACCTCTGCTGTCCTGAGAGTATGAATACCACCATTTGGACTTTAAAGAGGAAACTGTGGCTTAAGCAGAATGCCTGAGCAAGGCTGGCCAACTGGAATTAAAGGGACCTATTCGCCTTTGTACAGTTCTTTCTTACTGTAGGCTATAATGTATGGATGGTAGGTGACCCTGGCAGAAATTAAGGTTAGGCTACCTAATTATACAACAATTGTTTATACAACAATGATGCCAAGGACATCAGAATACAGACAGACCATGACATATGCTTATTTAGTTCATGACAAGTTGAGAAACACTTGATTCATTTGCAGGTCTTGGCACAGGACTCACATGTCAAAAAGAAATCAATCTATCTGACCCGCCAAATCCATTAAGTGATTTAAAATAAATCTTCAGAATGTGCCCAATAAGAAAATAATGTTTCGACCACAACAATGTAACGTGATCGGTGTTGCACCTCACACGTCGCATTCCAGAGAGCCCTTGAATAGCCTACGAGTGCACCAGCAGCAGCAGCAGCAGCAGTCTGTGCGGAAGTAGTTTTAAACGTCAGATGAATGACACTTTCTTACTTAATGAAGTAGCTGGCCCCTTCATCGGTGAATCCTTCTTCCCATCCTCGCGGTAAATCTAGACGAAAGAGAGGTATGAGGTGGATCTTACATTGCAGGGGCAACACAAGTTTACAGTGAGCAGCAGCAGCAGCAGCAGCAGCATCCGTGCTGAGCAATGATGCATCACCATCAATTGTAGTGATTTTAAAGCACAAAACATCAGTTAAATGAGAAATGTGCTACGTGAAGGACGAACTGGATTTTGGAACACTTTAGAGAACGACTTAGTATTGTACTCACCTGATCTTATCATATGTCCTGAGTTGACAGGTTCACCAGTCCGGGGATGGAGCCAAGTAGTGCTCCGAGTTTTGTCACTGAAAGAGAAACACCTGTTACTGAACGCATAAAAAATGAAAGTGGAATGAGTAAATACGACTGTGCCGGCGAGTTAGTCGCTGTTCAGGATGAAATCCATGCTCACTTGATGAAGAACACCCTGCCATCTCTGCATACTCCATACGACCAGTGATCAGGTAAAGTGTCCCGCCCGAGCGGCGCCGCCATGATCCTGGTTTGGAGTGAAGGCTATTTCATTCTTCTCTCCGCAGAGTTCCCAGGGAATCCTACAGTCCAGTAGCCACCACTAGGGCTGCACTGCCATTAAAGGGGAAGACCAAACTTGGAGAAAGTACAGCGCGTCTTTGTCCCACTTTCTAAGCCGACAGAAAAGAGGAAAGATCGGCAGGGCGATGAGAGTAGACGCTTGACGTAAAATGTTAAGTCACTAAATGGTGCGCAATTTGGCGTACGCTATTGTTCCCTGCCCAAATGGGGTGTTACGCGAGCTACTTAGTATTATGAAGGCATTGGGAGGATTTCGGAATGCACTCCCTGGGATGTAAAAGGCTTAACATTCCGTAGGTACCAGCTTCAAACTGCAGACCTCACGACCACTCTGCAACTGCCCATACTGCGGTAATATTAGTGCAGGATGTCGATGCACCATTCATTCCGTCTTGACTTATGCTTAAATATCAAAGTCATCAGTCTGAAATTTGTGTTAGGCTAAACGTTAAAATCCGTGGCTAAGTGATTGGCATGGGTAAGTGATTTCAGCGAGAAATTGGCATGAAACTTTCCGCCAGATAGGAGCTATGCCATGAGTGACAACACGAACATGCCTTGGCTACTATCAGATTACTATCAGACTATTCGGAAGCACTTGTATTTTTTAGATGGGGTGTGTAAGGTTTTGAAGAGGATTGAAGTTTAACCCTCACCTATAGTACAGTCTCAAAATATATTTTTCATTCCATGCCGTCTTGCCAGCTGTGACAATCGTATGTGTTTGTTTTACGAATCTGTTGAAGTAGCCTAGATCCTCTCCAGCACCCCACTGCTCAAGTCTTCGAAAGCGTGGAGGGACTCTCACAGCTTTGTACTGCTGAATTATTAATTAACTCTAGGTTAAACAGTCTTACTTTCTAGGAATCCTGAGAATAAGGATGCAATGTTTTTGTACTGTATGATTTGAAGCTCTTTGCCACGTCAAAAATATAGGCCAGTTATTCATTTTCAGAGAATGTATTTGTAATGCTGCTGTGACATCATAGTAGTTCACAAAAGCAATACTCACCCATGAAATAAGCTCCCTCAAGGGCAGGGCAAGGTTGCCACAAAAGAAAAACAAAGAAGTCAACAGAGTCAGTGTGGTGGAAAGCATAATAATGACATGTCCCATTTAGTTGGTAGTTCACAGCACGTGTTGAGTTGGGGGGTATGCAACTCTCTACCACCCTCCAAGTTCTTTGTGACTAAAATATTGTGTGTGTGTGTGTGTGTGTGTGTGTGTGTGTGTGTGTGTGTGTGTGTGTGTCTGTCTGTGTCTGTGTCTGTGTCTGTGTGTGTGTTTGTCATGATTGGATGTTTTCTCTATGGGGGTTCCCTCTATCCTGAATTAAAACAAAATAAAACCTGCAGACCATCAAGGCTAGAAGTTAGAGATGGTGCAGTAATTTGATGAACCTGTAAGTAAGCACATAGCATAGGCTACAGTAAGCATCTGAACTGAAAACATAGGCTATTTGTATTCAGTCTAATGAATCTCTCTCACCTTTTGTGATGATGGATAGCAATCTTAATCTGTGAATTTGGCACACGATTTTGTGGTACTGTGATTTTGGCAGTAGGACACATTATTTACCAGCTAGCAGCCCCTCTCTGAATCACCACCAGTCTTGTAATGTGGCTCTAATTTCAATGAGATGGAAGGTAAACTCCAACTACAATGAGTATAGGCTATTACAAAGCACCTCTAACAACATCCACTTGAGACATACATTTAAGAAATGGAAATATTTCCATGTGAGGCACTTCCATCTTTGCTCACAGCTGCAACGAACAGAGCAATCCCAAACTGCCAACATCAAATACCTTGGTGCAGTATAAATATTTGATCATTGAATCACACCCCTGAGAAAAGGCTATTTTGTTTGCCTGGTCGCAGTTGATCTGAACATTATCGTAAGGCGGGGTGGGGGGGTGACTTATCTTTTAAGGAAACAAATGGTGTATTGGAAATGGTTGTGAACCATTAGTCTATTCACTGACAGAGGTCTGGGGTAACATATTGAATAATTTCTGTGAATGCTCCAAATATTGGAAAAGAGACATTATTTATTTAGTGTTTGAACCACAACAACTAATGCAGACTTGTTTCAGTGTCCAGAACAAACTAGCCTTTACACTGCAAGAAAACAGACAAAACCAGCACACACCTGCCCTGGCCCTGTGTTCTCTAGGCAGTCATCCATCTTGCCCGCATTGCATTCTCAACAGGGGAACAGTCCCAGGAACCAACTCTTAAGACTGGGCCAGGCAGGGAAGATGATGCCAAGTGACTTTGCAAAGTTCTTCAACTCAGAGTTTTGGAAAGGTAGGGATGAGAATACAATCACACACTTGGCTGTAAAACATTATAAAGCCGTCTGTTGTCTTGTGTTCCCCTATCATACATACAGTACTTGTGCATATAGGCTGTGCTGTAACATTATCATCGTTTTCCATAACATACATTGGGCACTCAGTGACTATAGTGCACACACTTCACTCACTTGGGACAGTGATGCGCAGTCCTCTGCCGCTCTGCAGTGTAAGTACTGTTGATTGCTGCCTCCCCACTGCCAGGAGCCCACAATGCAGCAAGGCAAGGTGACTCAATGTTAACTTTCTCTCCTAGGAGAACAGCAGCTACAGTTGAATCACTGCTTGCTGACTGGGCTATGCAGTACACTCCACTCACACAAAGGGGATTTTTCAATCGCTGTCTTGCACCAGTTCTTATCTCAAGGCCCAAGAAATCACAAGCGTTAGGCTGTACTGAGGAATTGCTTCCCATTCTTAGTCACGGCCAAGCTGCAGTAATGCAATGCAGATGCTTATGAATTAA
Organism: Sardina pilchardus; assembly: GCF_963854185.1. Lineage (NCBI taxonomy): Eukaryota > Metazoa > Chordata > Actinopteri > Clupeiformes > Clupeidae > Sardina > Sardina pilchardus. Next base: position 29,797,035 of record NC_085004.1, on the reverse strand, counting down.
CACACTTTACAATTTCCTCCTATCATCTCATGCAGACTGCCAATTAATAATGCATGCTTCTATTCCAGAGAAGTGCCTCCCTCAACAATTAAATCAGCAGGCAGGCTAGGAGGCCTCTGCCACCCAAATGAATGACTGCAGTGAGGGATTGTTTCACTTTATTAGGCCTGTTAAGTGTAAAGTGGAAGAAGGCCAGCTGTAGCGATTATGCCACTGACAAGACCATGTAGGTCCTTTCATTATTGATTGACGACAAGAATATGAAAATGTGTATTATTTATAAGATATACTGGCATTGCAAACCCTTAAAAAAAAGTATGTCCATCCTGGTGGTCCACAATTACAACATCTAATGATGTACAAATAAGTTATACTAAATCATCTAATGATATGTGAGTGTACAGTACTTCACATTTCCACATCAAATGTCAAGTAAAGGCAGACAACCCAGTAGGCCTGACCTATGACACTATCAAGACTATTCAGGTGCTGACCTCTTGTGGTGAAATTCGTATATCACAGTTTGGCTCCAGTATGCGCATTGTGTAACCTCAGTAGTCTGGTTTTCACCATACTAAGCTCAATCTTTTAAGATTGAACATTAGTCTGGGGAGGCTGCACTTTGTTTCTACTGCACTTCGCGTCGCTTAAGTTTAGTTATCGTCTCGTCCCCGGCAAATAGCGTGCCAGGACTAGAGTATGGCCGTCTCTGATTGGAGCCAAAGGTTCTGGCAGTAAACAACGGAGATTGATCTGCTGGTTTCCAGCCTGAGCTGCCGGGCGAAATTCAAATTCCCCGGAAGTTCAGGCAGAGTTCACCCAGCCTATAACCTCAGCACATTAAATGATTTTATTTTTATGCTTTTATTCATTGAAATGAAATAGAAAGAACTTTAGACTTTACTTTCAGTGAGTGATTAAAGTAAGTATCTTTTTTTCAGCCTGTCATTAGTTTTTAATCCAGTCCAACATCATCATTACAAAACACCACAAAATCCTCTATTAGATTTTTGTTGTTGTTGTTGTTGTTGTTGTTTGGAAACGGGCATGGTAGATTTGTAAATGTTCTGAAGACCATATGTAATAGCAAAAGTGAGGATGACAAAGTAAAATCAGATATGGTGAATAATGGTGTTTCTTAAAGTGATGAAAATATGAGGGAGTGCAGTGAGAGTGAAAGTATGTGACCGCCCAGTGCAATGTGTCTGATGTTGCGTTGGATCAGAGTTAGGGGAGGTGGGAGAGTGAAACAGAACAGACACCAGACCAGAGCTGCACAATTTGGAGAAATATCTTAATTTTCTTAAAGTTATTGGGGCAATTGCTCTGTCGCTAGTTTGGAGTTTAACACGGTTTTAAACTCGGTGGTGACGCAAGAAGTCACGTGACGACTTAAGCTCCATTGCTGTGTCATATGCACCTGTGGTTTAACCTGCTGCTGCGTTTTACCTTGATCTCAATTGCTGTGTCTTCAAGGAAATTCAAATCACCCACTAGAGGGCGCATTTAATGCGTGTTAGTCTAATCTCGGAAAGGACATGGTTTAGCGGTAGACTAAACCATAGTTTGCAGGATAGCAAGATAGGTGACAGCTTACGCTTCATAAACCGACACATACACACACTGTTGGCTAGTTTGGACTTATTACACAGTAGGCTACAATAAAGGCTACAAGATAGCAGTTGCTTAAGTTGGCAAATGCCTAATTACAAATGTACAAAGAACGAGTAGGCCTATTCGTAAAATAGCCTAACGCACGGTAGATCGTACCATCAACACTCGATTATGGTCTTTATTTAGGCTACTTAGGCTGCGCAAAGCATTTATTTGAGGCAGACTTCCAGGCAAGAACTTTTGTTACGTGTGTTTTATTGTGAGACCAGAGAGACATGCGTTTTGTTAGCGGCACCGGTAGGCTATTAAAAGCAGTAGTTTTCAGTTTAGTTTGGGGTTTAATTTACTTTTGGACTGTTTGGTGATGTTGCTAAATGTAAAGACTGATGGGCACTGAAATATTTCCACCCGCTGTTTGCGGGAGGCGCTTTCATTCATTCAATGACTTATAGAATATGTAGGGATAATCAACGACGTGCCGTGCGTTTATAGGAAAATAATGCACGTTCGAAGTGGTAAAATAAGGACCCGACGCCGCAGGCGGAGGGGACTTTACACTTCGATAAGTGCATCATTTTCCTATAAACGCACGGCACGTCGTTGATTATCCCTACATATTCTATAAGTGTAAGCGTCGTTGATTATCCCTTACATAGAATAGAATAGAATAGAATAGAGTAGAATAGAATAGAATAGAATAGAATAGAATAGGTACTTTTTTCATCCCGTGAGAGAACCAACCAACCAGCGGCGCTCGGGGAGCAGTAGGGGAGCGCCGGGTCAATTGAGACACTTTTCAGTTAAACGATCTTTTCAAAGATTACGTTATGTACACAAACATTTTTATCATGTGATCAACAACTCACATGTGTTGTGTCTTAGTTACAAGTGTAATTTAACACATATGTTGGATGATCGCGCTGTCTTCAAACTTTGAACGTAAGTTGACATTTGTCTCAAATGCCCTACCTATGCGTGTCGTTTGAGACACATAGGAGGGGCAATTAATACAGCATGTTTTAAACAGAACTATACTGACCTTACTCACGTTTTTATGAAGCATATCGGACAACATACTAGTGTACTCGTCATCCCGAAAATGTCACATTATTTCTCGCAATATAACTAGGTCAAACAAATATTTTTGTCCCGTGCGTAACTTCTGATCAAAAAAAAAATCTACCGCATGTAATATTTGTTTACCTCACTTCGCTGAATATCTGTGGATTCATGTCATACACATGTTTTGTTCATTCAAAATATATGTTGTTCATTCAAACAAGTTGTTGTTAACTCAAATCAGTTGTTGTTCCTCGCAAAACAGTTATTAATTCGGTGATTTATACAGATATTGGTCGTGTAATGTGGCCACATCCGGGTTATAGCGTTAGGGATTTAAACAGCTGTACCAATTGAACCTCCAGCGACTACTGACACTTAAACCTGTTTTGCTTCTAAACTTCAAAACTATGACATTGCATACTTTAGGGTCTGTTTAAGTACGAATTCATCTGTTGTTTGATCATATTATTATTGCATGGCACCCAAAATAGAACTTTTGATCACAAAAAAACTACCGCATGTAAGATTTTACTTACCGTAGACGAAAACCGGTTCCCGCTAATAACTTTTGAATGGCGTGACGTAATTTCACGAGATTTGCCAGGATTGGTAGGTGTTATGTGCTAGACGTAGTGTCAAAATCTGACGGCTCAAGCTTGGATGGTTTTCGAGGAAATCGCTGTGTATCAATTGCCCCATGTCCCAATCGACCCGGCGCTCCCCTATATGATTTGAAAACGTCTGCCCCTATCCGACACGTTAACATGCATTTCACAGGCATTAAAGACAGTTGTGACATTATGTAGCCTACACCGCACAGATGCATTTTGCCTGGCCATGGTGTAGGCCTGTTTAGGCTGACAAAATACGTAGCCTAGTCCCACATGGATTCGTAAAGGCTGGAATGCGCACGGAGCCATGGAATGTGGGTTTAGTGCCCAGCATAATTTGTCCATAGTTGGGCTGAAGTGTGGCGATTAAAAGGCTTATTTTTGCTCCTCCGTGTAATGTTCTATTTAATTCGTGACAATTGATTGATTGACTGATTTAATGTCATAAATAGCATAGCCTACTGGATAAGATTTCACATTCAGATTTCCACAAAAGTAGCCTAGACTATTTCATGATATATTTCAACATTATTTGCGTTTTATTAAAATGTACTTTACATTTCCAAAGTGTTTTGCCACTTAGAGCGCATTTAGCCACAAGAGTCATAAAAAGTATCCCGTCAAAATCCTGAAATGCGTTAAGACTGTTGAATTACGACTGCATCTGCTGGGGTAAAACTCAAAACAGCGTACTTCCGGCTTCCAGGCAGTTTAACCCCAGTAACTAGGAATCAGCTGATCCTGTCTCATTTCTGACACAGCAATCACGTTAAACTTCGTGCGCAGCTGCGTGTTAAACTCCAAAACCTCCGTTTTAAGGAGCACGGTTTTAAATCGTAGCACAGCTAACACAATGCTAACTGACAGAGCAATTGGCCCATGACTGAAGTCAAGCTTCATTTCAACATTCCAAATGATGCTTTAAATTGGGCCATTCCTGATTGGTGAGCATGCCTCTAATGCATGAGAAGCACAGCACTACTGTTAGGTGAGTTTCATAATCTACATGAATATAAATATCATGTGATGTGACAAGAGTTGACAAGAGGATTAAATGCCGCATTTGCAATTAGATAACCACACAACAATGCTGGTGGATTTGTTGTTGTTACAGAAGGATTTAGCTCAATCCAGTGGAGAAGAAACATTCAGTTGTGTTCAGGAGTTATTGCTGAAGGGAAGGAACTATTTTTGAAATGTGTGGTTTCAAGTCTTATGGACCTGTAGCGTCTTCCAGAGGGGAACAGTTACAACTGGTGGTTTGGATGAGAGGGATCTTTGATTATTCTGGAAGCACAGTCTAAGGTGTGCTCAGAGTACAGTGTGTGGACTGGAGGGAAGTCACAACCAATTATGTCAGACTTTGTTGAGTCTATTTTCTTTTTGGTGCAACTGTCTTAACTCCCATACCTGACAGTGATGGATGAAGCAATGATGCTCTCTATGATGGCTTTGTAGAAATTCACCAATCAAATTCAATTACAGTAATTGTGCAGCCCTGGGGCAAACATGATGCTTTAGCACCTTAGCCGACAGTAACCAAGGACCAGAATTATTGGGACTAGACAGTGTTTGTCTGGGCTTTCTAAACATGTCTGCAGTATGTGGCTGCTAATGGCACAGTATGGCACACAGTATATGGCATAGTGCACCTGATAATGCCCAATCAAACGCCTTGATTATTTACTTCGGCAAGTGATACCCATGTAATGAATCAGTCCTGAATATTTAAGTGCAGTGAATTATTACATTGTTACTGATAGAATGTGGAAATTATGTTAACTTAATTGTTCTGTCTCAAATTAGGATGGATGTCTTACTATGAAATTGAATTTGATTTTTTCCCCCTTGGACAGTGTATCAGAGTAAAGTCTACTCACAGGGAATGCCACATCAGTAGATGTTGGACTGAATTACTAACAATATCTAAACTGATTTTAGCTACTGACGCAATGTTTATATACTTATATCGCTTTGGACAAAAGTATGTATCAAATACCAATAACAGCTCACAAATAACAAAAACCTTATGACCCATCTTGGACTAAATATACTCGTAAAGCCCAAAGGAAATTTACATCAGCATTCAAACCCATTTCGATGAACCTGAAAGTCAAATCCATCCTTCATGTGTACTTGAGGCTGAGCCTTGCTTGAGGTTGGCATTGTACCAAAAATACTTCACATTCCACAAGACAACCTTGTAGCCTGGCTTGATGTCACAGTGCATCATTCTGTACTATGCTAGTAATTTTCTACCACCAGTTACACAGCGCATCAGTCACATTCACCGTCAGTCACCTTCAATTTCCCCTTGGGGATCAATATCTATCCGTCCGCCTCTATATAGTACATAAGCTACATTTAGTAATTAATAACAGCTGGGCATACACTATTCTATTAGACTGGGTAAACAGCCCGGTCCTGCTGGCGATTGGATTTCGTTCTGCAGTTCAGGCTGGAAAACTGCTCATTTATCTCTTTGGTTTGAAGACTAAGTGTAGTCATTTGAACTATGATCATTGATCTCTGAACACCTCTTGTGCAGTAGAAATACGTGCAGACTCCCCGACTAATGTTCAATCTCAAAAGATTGAGCTTGGCGTGGTTATATAGCCAGGCTACTGTTTTATGTAGAAATGCATTAAATACTGCCTTCATTTGTGTTCCCTTAAGTAACAAACTATTATTAACTCAGAGCTGCTACAATCTGATAGTCACAACAGTTCAGTATTCTATATTACCTGGCTGATCTTTAAAGAATGCTTTATCCAAGTGCTTCTATATGCAACGCATGTCCCGACAAACTAATCATGTCAGCAAAAACACACTCAAAGCACTTGAAATTGAAATCTTTATTTTTTTCGCAAAAAAAATTTGATGCATTTATGCCACCAGAGCAGATGCTGTTGAGGACTCGCTGCAAGCAGAAAGAGAGAATATCACATTAGGAAGATTGAAAACACACAAGACAACATAGTTGCAGTCACCTGAGTCAGCAGAAAAATCTTCACATTCAGAATATTCAGCAATGAAGTTGCTGAAGAGAACATTTTGGATACGTAATAGGTCAATTGCATAGGATTGTATGAAGGGGACTGGCAGTTCTGGCACAAGACAGCCACACTGCTAATTTACCTCCAATGTTTTTATAGCACATAAGAAATATCTCAGTTCTTATAGTAAAAAAGAATGGGACAATGAAATGTGCATTTGTGTGTAACTGAAGGCCTCAGGTCATTCCACCCAAGCATTCATTTAAACTAGATTTTGTGATCACACAACAAAAAAAATAACTGGATACATACTACTTCCAGTTGGGAGCGAGCACTCTCTTGGTCTTGTAGTAACGGGCCAGCCTGTGGATCCTGCTCTCAACGAGAATCAGGCGAAACTTGGCATCCTTGTCCTGTGCAGGGCAGAGAGGGGAGAAAATAAATAAAACTAACCACAGACAGTCGTTACAACAACATTGAACAATTAGGCTACTAAAAGATGTGCACTGCATGGTTTGCCCTCCCAGTAATAGCCCATGGGCTCTGGAAAAGGTGTAGGAATATGCAGGACGATGTCCACACCAGCCTGAAGGCCGAGGAGCACCTCACTATACAACGTCGTGGAACGGGACTATACATCATGGCACTAAGTGCTAAGCTCCCATACGCCACACGGACAGAGCCTTATGAGAGCAACCTCACAGGATGACCACGTTGAGCACTTAGATTTCACATACATTTAAAAAACATAAGACATTAGGTAAACAAAAGATAAGTATTCCTATATAGCCGACAAAAGTACCTTTCTGTTCCTCTCCAAGTGCTTCCTCACAGCGACAGCCTTCTTGATCAGGTGGTAGAGATCCTCGGGCAGGTCAGGGGCCAGACCCTTGGACTTCAGGATCCTGAGGATCTTGTTGCCAGTGACAAAGCGCACCTGAGCCACACCATGAGAATCCCTCAGGATCACACCTGCATGGACAGCCATGGACACATCAGGACCAACACCAAAGACTAGGTTGCCCAGCACATACATACATACACCTCAACAAAAGCTTCACAATATGTCTAGGCATTATCATCATATATTACCACCCCCACATCTGACCTTAATTTCATAACTTCAGTTAATGGTCTAGAATGGGGCCTAGGCTTCACGGCTTGTGTCCGCTTAAATTGCAGTGAGGACTGGGGCAGCAACAATAGGGCTCGGGATCATGACGTGGAAACTTTGCAGGCACAGCCACATTGGCAGCCTCACTTCTTAGTTTACTATGGATTTACTCCCACCTATTAGTGTGTTCCTGTTACTTCGTTTTTGCCTTCTTGGTCGTATGTTGCTGTGTAGTGGGGTGTAACAGCGCAACCCACGATCGCAAGAGGAAAAGAATCGCTAAAACTATATTTCTGCTTCTCGTCTTCATCTGAATGAATGGATATTGCATTCTGTGCACTACCAACATGGCGGCAATATTCCTAAAATGCAAGGCGTGTGCCCGAGCCCTATTGATCTATTAGTAGTCAACTATTAAATTGCTTGACAACCATTCTGCTACATTGCCAACTATAAGGATAAGTCGTTAATGTTACCATGCAACATTTTAAAGCAACTGTTACTGAACTGTTAGAACGGAGTATTTTAATTTTCTAACAATACTCAGATTTAAAACCAACAGACCAGTAATCTGACATTTGTGGTCATAGTCTACTGTGTACAGCATAAACAAGAAGTTGGTCTGACTAAAAGGTGCGTGGAGCCCATTGCATTATCTATCTTTTGGAGGAAAATACCTCCGTTCTGATCAAAGCATCGTAAGCTTGAACATGCAGCTATAATAATTACTAATCTGTTACAGCTAATTAAATACATTTGCTGTGTGGACCAACAAAGCACTTTGAGGACACATTGAACACAAAAACACTAACCAATTAACAGTCTGAAATGATTTGAGCTGTAGTGAGGACACTTACCAATCTGAGAGGGTGTCAGACCCTTTTTGGCCAGTTTAAAGATCTGCTCCTTCACATCATCGGAGGTCAGTTTAAGCCACTGAGGATACATACACAGTAATGAATACAAACAATACTACAGCTAAATACACGACGAACAAACAAAAGAGAAACAGATGCAAATGAAAGGATATGATCCTCTGTACTTACAGTAGGCACACTGCGTCTGTAAGGAAGCGCTGACTGGGACAAGCCCTTTCTGTAACATGGGATATAAAAGATGAGTACACAACATCCAAATAAAGTGACCAATCAGTAAATAAGTACACCTCCAGAAGAGATCTAGAAGGCATAGGATGGTTTAAAAAATGTGCAGGATGACGTGCGCACCACCCAGACGGAGAAAGTTTCACGAAACGTCGCAGAAAACATCACAGATCCTATTTAAATCATACGGAGAGCCATACGAAAGCAACATCATAAGATGATTACCCTGAGCGAACCGTATTGGAACGGTTAGACCAATAAGTTAATAGTAACTAATTTAAGTAGCAGTTTCAGGGCTCAAGACGAACCAATGTGTCAACTAAAATGTAAACGCGGATAGCAAGCTAACGCTAAGTTAGTACCAAATATTACCAGTAGCTAGCCACATTTGGCTGACTTGATACTGAACATTGAACCTTCATAGTAAACCTATGTCAAGTCATCTACATCTCTCATTTCAAGACATGTATCGGACAACGATATCGAAGGGCTTCGACATGGCATTCGCCGGATTAAATGCGGAGACCAATGTTCTCCATCTAGCCCAACTCGTTCACATGGCATGAGCAGCATGGGCGGCCATCGTGCTAGCTTATGCCGAAGCTTGGGCACGGGTTAAATGAGGCCATTGGGCAAATAATACATAAATTATACTCGTCAAATATCACCTAAAGACTAAATGGGTGTTCTGGGGTTCGTTAGTAATTACAGATTTCAGTTTCTTAAATAAAAATAGTTACATACCCGGGAGCGTGCATACGACCCATGATGGCGTACGGCGGAGCAGAGGGAAAGAAAGATCAAGTCGAGGCAAGGCGGAAGTAACACTTTCGACAGGAAATGACGTCGCATATTTACCCCCTTCTTTTCTGTATCATTGAACTTTTTAAAAAAAATGTTTTTACTAAATTTTAAACGTAAGATTAGACTAATGTGTAACTAAAGATCACTGATACTAGAGAGATCTTTAGAATTAACAGTTTCCAAATTAGATTAGTCCTCTGGTTCCAAACTTATGAATTTAGGTTCATTGTGGCCTATAATGGTTCAACAACCCCTCATGCTACTGCAATTGTCACTTTCTCTGGCTATTTAATTGATGTCAATATAATTTTGTTGTTGAGAAATGTGTGTGTGTGTGTGTGTGTGTGTGTGTGTGTGTGTGTGTGTGTGTGTGTGTGTGTGTGTCTGTGTGTGTGTGTGTGTGTGTGAGAGAGAGAGAGAGAGAGAGAGAGGAACCACAACTACAAGGAACTACGCTCCAAATTCTACCCAAAACCTTGATCTATATATCCAAAATTCTTTGAGATCGAAGACCACAAAAAAGGTATTTATTAGGAGAAGAAGAAAACTGTGCAATACTGGCAGCACACTACACAACTGCGACAGAAAGAGGAATGACCACTGAGCAACGCACCCGGCCACATACACAGAGAGAGAGGGAGAGAGAGATAGAGAGAGAGACATAAACACACGCACGTACGCGCCTGCGCACGCACACACACGCACGTATACAGTGTATCGACAAAGTGTAACAATGTTTGTAATGTTTGTTTAAATGTGAACGCTTTGGCAATGCATCATATGGTTTGTTGTGCCAATAAAGGATATTTGAATTGAATTGAATTGAGAGAGAGACTAAGTTCACCGTAAGAACCGTACATAGTTAACCAGATCTTGCACACACAAGATTTACCTAATGAAGGTCTAAGACCAAAATGTTGTATTACTACAATACAATAATAATAATTATTGTTAATAATTGATAATAAATAAAGATGTTCCTGAAACAAACACAAGCACACACCCAAGCTGTTGTCTAGTTGAGAATGTTTCAATGTAAAACATTTTAACAGTAGTGTGTGATATATTGTGACCTTGCTGATCATAGATTGTGTAAAAGTTGCTGATATCAATACATTATACATTATTAACCCCAGATTAGAAACATAATTGTTTCATTTTTGAGGGTTCTTGGCTTTGCAGTGAACAACTCTGAATTATGATTATTCAGAATCAACATCAACAGGAGATTTAGGGCATAGGGTATTAAAAGAGTTATATTTAGAAGGTTAATATGAATCAGCCATAACAATAAAGGCTTTTTAACTTTTTCAACCGAGAGTGCCTTCGAGTTTCTTTGTTTGTTAGTTAATTGATATTTGTTTGCCCTGCACTAAAGCAAGCTTCTCTGAAATGTTGAATGGCTGTATACATGCCAGCCCACTAGATGGCACATGAATCATTTAGAAATTCTATTGTTGTGAAGCAGATGAAATTCTATGGTGCCGCCATTTTAGTTTGAACAGCGCTGGGTGCAAAGCTTACAAAGGGAGAAGGTGGTAGACTGGTGATGCAGATCTAACTGTCTTTTAAACACCCTAATATGTTATTAATCGACGTATAGTCAGTGTAGTCTCTTTTATAGTTGCACTGTAAGACATTAATCTAACCATGTCTGCGGAAGGAGCGTCCGATCAGGTAATTTTATTGAATTATAGTATTGCTTTCAGGCGTTGATGATTTGCGGCCCGCATGCTTTCGTTAGAAACCACCTGTACCTAACGTTACCTTTCAACGACTTTTCTGACGGTTATTGTTGCCTTCTCCATACATAATTTGGAGTTGTAACATTTATGAGCTAGTATATTAGTATCTAACATCGTTATTAGATACTAGCTGCCCTGTTAAGTATTCAACCTCCAACACAAACTACGTGTGATCAGGCAACTGGTTTGCGTAGGCTGGTGGCTGGCTAACGTTATGTTAGCTAACGTTTGATAGAACCTAACGTAAATGTTGATGTATGAGGGCCGTTTTTTTTTTTAAATAGCTAACGTTAGCTAGTCAGATAGCACAACATCTGGCTAACTGGCCTAGCAAATGGAGCCTCGCAGCATTGTAACGTTATCGTTTATCTATCGTTAGCTTTCAAAGTAACGTTACTAATTTGGCGAAAATGCCCACTCTTTTATAGCTAACAGTAATTATTGACCTTGAGTAACTGCGCCTATACCATTTGAATCAAGGGACGTAACGTTACTAGCTAGCTGTTGTATGATCTAGTAGTTATGTGTTAGAACTTTGTTTACTTTGTTACATGATGCTACGAAACAGGCCAAGAAGCGCTGCCATTCACGAGTAGGCTAAAAAGCTACGTTGCTGATTAGCTGACAAGCGAACGTTGCTAGTTGCGAGCTAACGTCTCGATTTAGGCGGTGATTCTGATTGCACCTTGTTTAAGGATCTAATCCACTAGTCCATCGTACAATATTAGCTTGGAGTAATCGATATGCTAAAATATGACTAGGTAAATAGTTTCGGGATTCAGAGAGAAAGATAGGGATTCGTTCAATAGTGGGGTTTTTTGTTGAGCAAATTGGTTATATCTTGAGCGCATTACGTTGCATCCAGGACACATTATGTTGGTTAGTAACCAGAGTTGCCCGATAGCGCCATTGTAACTCCCAATTGAACACCTCACTCTGTGCTTTTCAGGCTGCCGAATACATCCCAGAGAAGGTGAAAAAGGCAGAGAAGAAGTTGGAAGAGAACCCTTATGACCTGGACGCATGGAGCATTCTGATTCGAGAAGCACAGGTTTAGTGACACAGGGTTGCATTCCTTCTACACGGGGTAACCTGCTTGGGCCAGAAGGGGAGGGAAGGGATTTCTAATCAAAAGCATATTGCACATTATGTCCTGTGCTCCTCACATTCTGAAACGGTGTTCTTTTTATAATGTACATGTAAATGCATTCTACTTTTTAGAATCAACCTATAGACAAAGCCAGGAAGACCTATGAGCGACTTGTCGCCCAGTTCCCAAGTTCGGGCAGGTTCTGGAAATTATTCATAGAGGCTGAGGTTAATATTTTTCTTTTATTCTCAAATGTTTGCATGGGTGTGCACAACCTAACAAGATCAACAACATGAATTTCACACATTATAATCAAAATCCTCCAAGATGCAAAAGGTTGGTCTTAACCACTTTTTTTCCCAGCAGCAAATTGTAAATAACTTAGGGGTTTCATGGCCAAATCACACTTAAACAATATGGGGTTAAGTGCATATTGTTGCATGTTTGATCTGCAACAGCATTAAAACTGTTTTAATAGTATTGGAGTGCTTTAGCCTTTTATTCACTTGTCGTGTCAATTTATTGCCTCCTGTGTCATTTCTTTGAGGTCATGTTATTTATAAACAATACCTGATCAAGTCCTTTAGTGTTTTAACATGTCCACGTGGTTGTCTTGCTCCCCTTGTGCGTGTCTTTATTGAACACTAGAACACCTGACTGATCACAAGTTTAGCAGTTCAGAGTTCTGATGATCCATTTGGTTTATAGTTTCAGTTCCTTTACTGAAAGATTATGGGCACAAATTAATAATTGTGCATTATCAGTACATAATAGTGGCCAACATTTGTCATACCACATGCAGCCATACATGCACTGGTTTGCTTGCATCCTTCCACTAGCCCGGCAAATTCAATGGCAGACATAACCTGCTAACTGAAATGTACATTTGCCCCCATCCCCATTTGATTTGGGTAAGTATTTAGTAGCCCACCCCCAAAGATGACAATGGATGTTTTTTTTGTTTTGTTTTGTTTTCCCCTCCCCCAACACTATAGCTTAGGAGTTAAGTGGAGCCTCTGTCCAAAATGTGCACACTGTAAATATGGGGAAAGTAAATCTCATTTGGCACTGCATTGCATTTTGACCAGAGTTCCCCAGCTCTTGAGTTTGGCCTGAATTCACGTTATTAGCTGTTTGTTTACCTTGTTGTTCACATTGTAGGAAGGAAGATGAGTGCAGTACTATGGAAACTATTATGGTGTTGATTTCTCATGAACAAGTTAGTGTTACAGCAGAAAGGAGAGTTGGTGGCATACAGAGCATATTTCATGGCAGGAACTGCTGTCACTATTATGTGAGTCCCTAGATTTAATTAGCTGTAGCTGTTTGCTACCTATGCAAAGTTGACCGGTCTGGAAGTCTGGATTGCATGAGTCTACGGATGTGTGGTTTCTAAGCAATGCCAATTTGTAACTGCTTTTGAGATATCAGTTTTCATTTTTCCTCTGACAGCATTTAGAATTTATCCCTGCGTGTCCTTTCTAATTAATTTCCAACCCTGATTATTACGCTGTATGTAGCCACAATAAAAAGCAGACTTACCAGTATTGGCTTTTTTTTTTTTTGTTTGCCTTATTGTGGAATTCTGTGCATGGTGTCTGTTTCTGCACCGTTTACTTAGTGGCTGTTTTTTTTATGTGCTCTTTCCTTTCTGCATCTCTGAAGAAATGAGAAATTTGAGCTTTTAAAGAAAATTTAAACCTTATATTTCAGTACTTTTTTGGTCACTTATATGGTTTTGTGGCTCCTATCATAAGCCTTTTATATAGCACTCATTAGCCTCAACATCTTCCAGGCTCTGTATGCTCTACAGATATCATGTACAGACTGACTTACACTGAGCAGTGAAGCATAGTGGCTTTTAACAGAGTTGACCTCCATCCAGTACATTTTGTTTTTAACAGAAATTTGCTTCAAGGTCTCTTTTTTTTTTTTTGCTTCAATTATTTATTTATATTTGCAACAAAACAGATAATTTTGCCTTTAAACCTTATTAGCGTACAGAATACCAAATATTTATACGAAACAAAAAGATGTAGGTCTACGTTATGTCATTGGGTCTGAAGAAAAATCTTCGCTTAGTATTATAATGCCTCCGCACATGTTGGAATATGTTATTTCTGGCATTTGTGCTAGTCTCCTTTGAAAAAGCAAACCAGTTTGATGTTTGAAACCCCTTGCTCAGACATCCATCGCCAGGGGTGTTTGAAGTGCATCTTTGGTGCGTGTTTCCAGGCAAATATAGTACAGATTATGAAAACTGAAGATGGCAACAGATGCATCATTTTCTGTCTTATGTCTGCCTCATTAATCATCACTGACCATGCAGATTGCGGTTTTGTTCAACTTGTAGAAAGCAACAAGAGAGAGAATTTGTATATATATATTTTTTTTTAAGTATTGAGATACTAAAACTAATAGCACATGTCCTACTACCAAGACCATTGTTTCTATGGTCTCTACCTTTCCGAAACAACATTGCCTATGTCAATCCTACAATGGACTAAGGTGTATTACAAGTACATTTTTTTTTTTTTTTTTTTTTTTTTTAATATTTGTCTTTGGATGGTATTGATACAACATCTAGATAACTGATCATTACCCTCTGTAGCCTGCATTTCTAACCCCTTCCCCACCCAAACATCAAAACTAAATTGAGTCGGCTCTGCATAATTGCTGGAAACTCGCACATGCCCAAATGTTGACATTCACCCTAAATGTTTGTCTTGACCGTTTTAAATATTTTTGGTTAATTTTTAAGTTACCCGGGGCTTGTGTTTATAGTTCAGACACAATCACCAGAAGTCGGGCCATATGGAGTTTATGTTTTTTCATGGTCAGATTCATATTCTTGTGTGCTCTGAATTGTCTTACAGTTCAATGACCATTCTTGATTTTTCTGAAGCCACTGTTTTCTTTGTTTAAAAATGATTTTGACTTCACCTGCCCTTTTGTGACTTGAGTGATTTTTCCACATTAAATAATAAAACAATGATTATTTTAAATCTTTATCATTTTCAGTCATTATTTGTGGTGTATGGAAATGCCCATAATTTTGCCTGAATGCGTGCTTATTTACAGAGTGATGCATGTGTTTTTGACTGCATTTACACTTTCTTACATATTAGAAGGAAATGATTTGTCTTCATGATTAATTTGTCAGAAAATAGCTCTTGGTAATTAAATCCTGATTGCAGGTAATTCAGAAAGATTTTTGTCCAAACGCGTGTTGGGTTTAGAATTGCTTTGAGATTGTTAGTCCTTATTGCTGTTGTTGACCTCACTCACTGAGCCAAATTGGTCTTTGCGCTGCTTTGTTGTAAGCCTCAGTGACTGGTTGTGTACTTGATCTCTGAGTGTGAGTGAATGTCATTACTGCTGTGGTGTTACAGTTTCCACAAACTGGAAGTGAAAATGGCTGGACTTGATGAATGACTGGGATGCTGTGTATAGCGATTCCTAGTTCCTTTTTGAGCATGGCTGTGTTGGACATATGAGTTCCTAGTTCCCCTGCGAGCATGGTAGAACACACTCTGGATAATTTAAGGTTGTAGTTTGTAACTTCCAGAGAGGTGTGCACTGCAGTGTGGTTAGTGTTGTGTTTCTAAAATTCGCTGAACTCTGCTTAATTTGGATTAATGGTCTCACATTTCAGCAAGGGCTAAAGTGGCCATCTGGTATGAATTTAATAGTGTGTGTGTGTGTGTGAGGTGGGTGTGGCTTGGGGGTAAAAGAGGATAGATTATGACGCTACTGCTTTATAAGTGACCTTTTCAGATCTCATTATCAATAGGAATTGACATCAATCGCTATCAATTGTATTGAATATTACAGGTTCAGCATGGAATGTTTGACTTATTTGCTGAGATATTAGGTCTTAAGGCAGAAAGAATGTAGATGGATGACTAGGGTTTTTTTAATATGATAATAAATATATATATATATATATATATATATATTTAATCTATTTAAAGCTGTATGGACAGCCCAAAATTACTTTGTATTTGACATTATACTGGCATATCTATGTTGTGTACTTAAGAGGTGTGTCTGTCCCTTTGGCAACCAATATTATTTGCTGGCATGGCAAATTGACCCCTCCCCTTTTTCCCCGTTATCTTTATCTAATACTCCTCTGTCGAATCTGTCTGTCCTTGGCACACCATCAGCTAATTATAATAAGGCCATTTTGATATTCATGCTGAAAACATTAAATAGTGAAGAGCCTTTTGCGCTTGGCAACTTGTCACAATAGTCCTCATTCAACAAATTAGTATATTTAAGAGTCTAACTCAAAGAATTCCTAACTTGAAGATGATTCTGTGGTACATAAGATTAGAACAAGCCAAATGTGACTGGTGTGCCAATCAAATCGAAAGAATAGGACGTTTTAATGTTATCTTTGGAGTTGTCCAGCAGGATTTAGTGTAGTGCAATATGATCTCCTATACATTAACACATGTAAATAATAAAATATTTGATTCTGTTGTGTTTGTAAAATATGTGTGCTCATGCCAAACTACACAAACACAATTTGATTAACTAGAGTAGTTAATACAGAGAATTAACCTCCAGTTAATGCAAATTCTCAAATTCAAACCATTGGATTGGATGAGCTGCATTGTTCTACTGTCCAGCTATCCATTTGGAAATCGTAATTTTATCATTATTATTAGTCACAAACTTTAAGGAACATGCCAGATTTGCCAGCTTGGCTTATTTGCCATCTACACTACCCAACTTTTCTTTGCATGTAATAACCCACTCTGGCACTGTTGGTCTAACTAAGCCTCTTTCATTGGAAGTGGGTTAGGCCTGTTAATTATGCTAGGCTAATAGTGTCAGACTGAGTAATTGCATGTGTATGCTGCGTTGTATTGGATCATGCAACTCAGCTCAGCCCTTTACCTACCTGGACTCGAACCTGCAATTGGCAGCACCTCAGATTTGGACTCGAGTGTGCCAGCAAGGAAGCTAAAACACATGGGTTACTAGCATGTCTCTTAAAACATCAGGAGGAATTGGTTTACCCAACAAACATACTGCACTGCTACGTACCAGCTGGCTACTTGCCCCTATACCTTACTCCCGCCTTGGTCTTGGTACCAATGTAACCTGCGTTGTTGAACGCGTGGCTCAGCCCTGCACCTGCCTGGACTTGAACCCATAATTGCAAGCACTTCGGATTGGGATGCGAGTGTGCTAGCAAGGGCGCTAAAGCACATGGGTGCGATCATCTCTTACTAGCATGTCTCTTAAATCGTAACTTTTGCCAAAATGCAACCTAGGGTGTTTTTGTGAGTGTGCCAGATTCAAGCCTTTGTTTAAAAGCATAATTGAGTCCGAAGCGCCTCTTTTATGCTTGTCCTTGTTGCTGTTATCGGGTCAAATAGCCTTTTGAACAGGAATCGTAGGGCCACTACTATTTGACATGATGGCATCAAAATCGCCATTTTTAAAACAGCATGCAACTTTGATCAATGTATCAACAGTGTCTCTACACATGAACTGGCCATGGAATCCAGGCTGCTTATGCTGCGTTTTATTATTCAATCCAAACCGATTCAGCTGAAATAACGTCACGTCCACACTTTTTATTATTTTTTGCATGTACGATTTGGAGGAAAACATGGATGCCACGTGCTGCGGAAGCACTGGCCGAGCACCAGGCGTGTTTACCTTCTGTTAGCATCGCTAGCCATGTTTACTAACACCAGTTTGAAACAAGTCTTCATTTAATATTGTGCTCCCAACAAGACCGCTTCCCATAGGCACTGATACAGATGCCGTTAGTAAGGTATTGCAGTAAAACGAGTGATAGAAGTCCTCATTTAAACATCATCCAAGCACAATGAAAACAGTTCATACTTACCAGTGACACTGGGCGCAGCCATCTAGGAATCTATCGGTATCCTTGCTCAGTCTCCTCTTGAGTTCAACCATGCAGGCAAGCTCGTCGTCCGAGTTAAAGGGGCGTGTAAATGCATGTCTCTAGTTAAAGGAATATTTCGGTATTTTACACTTTAAGTCCGTTTTCTCTCTTGCCTAGCATGAAAACTAGTGTTTGACACCGAAATCTCGACGATTGAGCCCATTTGTGGAATTTGGCAGACTTAGAATGGAGCTCTGTATGGCTTTAACACTGCTCGCTTTGTGCATGGTCTATTCTGTCCTGAAAACACCGCTAAACGTTCATTTTTAAAAGTGTGCAGCTTACCGAGTGGTTACTGGTTTTCAACGATCTTCTATAGCAAGTTTAGCAGCGAAATACAGCTTCTGTTATCAGGGATTTTCAAAATCCCGGAAGTACTTTTTCAACCGTGTGTGCCTAATATAACACAACAGAATTTGAATTTTACTGCGAAACTTGCTAAGATCGTTGAAGACCAGTAACCACTCGGTGAGCTGCACATTTTAAAAAACGTTTAGGGGTGTTTTAAGGACAGAATAGACCATGCACAAAGCGAGCAATGTTAAAGCCATACAGAGCTCCATTCTAAAGCTGGCAAATTCCACAAACAGGCTCAATCGTCGAAATTTCGGTGTCGAACACTCGTTGTCATGCTAGGCAATACAGAAAACGGGCTTAAAGTGTAAAATGCCAAACTATTCCTTTAACATCCTGTGTTTCTCCTCGGACCTCTGAGATGGGTGGATAATAAAACACACCATTAGAAGCATGAATTAAGCTAGTCTGTGTTGTTATTTTTGGGTCAAAAGTGGCGCCTCTGACGTTTAAACGAAAGTTGCACAACAAAAAGTTACACTTCAAATCATCAGAAGGATTGATTTACCAACGAACATTCTGCACAGCTACGTACCAGTTGGCTACTGTTACTCGCCCCCTTAAACCTCCCTCTCACCTTGGTCGTGGCACCAATGTAACCCTGGCCTGGACTCGAACCCACAGTTGGTAGGACCTCGGATTGTGATGCAAGTGTGCTAGCAAGGAAGCTAAAACACTACCCTGGAAATCCAGAGTTCTCGCAAAAGCACAATTTGAATTGTGTCCGTAAGATACTCTGGCCACGAGCAATGATGCACGTTACATTTACCCCAATCATCTGGGGTAACCAATCAAATCGGTGTATCTGATATAGGCGGGCCAGGGGCGAGCTAAACCGATGCCGACAGCGCTTCAACCTTCGAAATCAGTAAATATTGGACGTAGTGTTATCCAATTGCGTCAAAGTCCAGAATCAGTCATAGTGAACATTGTTCGTAGAGTTATCCAAATGCGCACAGTGAGATTTTCAAATCCATGTTTGGTGCCACCCCTCTAGTTGGGCCATTTTCCTTATTCGTGGCCAGACCCTTAATCTGAAAGATTCCAGGGTCTGGTTTACTACTAGGCTACTAAAACGCATAGGTGCTAGCATGTAAGCATCTCTTAAAATATCAGAAGGAATTGGTTTACCCAACGAATATACTCCACAGCTACGTACCAGCTGGGTACCGGTACTCGCCCCCTAAACTTCACTCCCACCTTGGTCATGGCACCAATGTAACCTGTGTTGTGTTGAACGTGCAGCTCAGCCCTACACCTTCCCAGACTCAAACCCTCAACTGGCAGCACCTTGGATCTCTTACTTAAAGCATCAGGAGGGTGGTTTACCCAATGTACGTACTTCACAATAATGTACCAGCTGGCTCCGTTACTCACCCCTCCTAAACATCATTCGCATCTGGCACCAATTTAACCTGCATTATGTTGACCACGTGGCTCAGCCTTCCACTTGTCCAGACTTGAACCCTCAACTTGCAGCACCTTGGATTGGGAGGCGAGCAATTCCTGGGTTCAATTCCCGGCTTCCACCAGTGTGCCCTTGAGCAAGGCACTTAGTTTATCCGGCGACAATGTAACAATGCCCTTGTTATGTAATTGAGATACGCAGGTACCCTCTGTTGGGGACGGATCCCATAACACTATGTAACGTGTTGTGTAGATGGCTAATGCTGCTGCCTTCATGTGCTCCTTGAAAGGTCACAATTTTCTTCTTGTTCTTCTGACTGTGGTGTGGTCATGTGCTTTTAAGTCGCAATCAGGAAACAACATAATTCTGCCAAATAAGATGTGTTACACAGAGCGTTTAAATAACACGGCGAGTGCTGTTTCCAGTATCTGCATGATAATAAAGCGCAAATTAAATGGATTAAGGATTGTTTCAAAAGAATGGTGTCTAGACACCTATGGGATGTGCACCAGATTGCAAGTGACAAAAGATATATTTGCCGAATTCACATTAAAGTCCATATGAACTTCAATTGAACGTCAAAGTGGCAACAAAGCCCTCAATTCCCAATCACTCAAAAATTCTGGTATAGAATGATTTGAGTTTTCCATTGCACTTGCAGGCCACAGTAGCCTTGCTCTACATTCAAACTTGCAACCTCCAGAGGCTAAAGTAAACGGGTACTAGCGTCTATGTTGCTATTGTGTCTTAAGGTGTCAAGGTGTGACACTTTCGCCTTTATACTCAAGCTTGTGGCCTCCGGTTACATCGGTGCCATGGCCCAAAGGGGAGTGTGTTGTGGGTACTGTTCAGTGGACTTCGAACCTCAGAGGCTGGGGATGGGAGGCAGGAGTGCTAATTAGAGCTAAAATCCATGGGTACTGATGTTGGGGACAGAGGTTCACTTACTGCACAGTGCTACCTGCTGTCTACCGTCGCACTACATTCCCACAGACGTTTTGGAGGCTTTGCCACACTTTGGATTGAATGACGTGTACTGCCGTACTGAATTGTGGCTCCATTGCCTGACGTCATCTGCATTGTGTTTACTGTGCTGTTCAGCCCTTCACTTGCCCAACTGCGTAAACTTGCAGCACCTCGAACTGGGAAGTGACAGACATAGTGGAATTGCCCTCAAGGTTATGCTATATGCTGTTTTGTTGCAAATGCATATTCCATAATCAAAACTACTTTGATTCACCATATTACATCCTCAAAACTACTTCGATCAATATCATTTTGGTCCTCAAAGTAAATTATAGATTTGTTATTCAAACCTCGACCCTACAGGTTTAAAACATACCAGATTTGCGTATTAAACTGTTAGAAGAGAGGTTAACGCAGTTTGAAGTTCTTACCAAGAATTTCCGAATTAAATTGTTCCGTTGCTTGCGTACGTTGAGAATGGTCCAATTTTAGAATCTCCAGCTAGTCAAACAATGCCATGCCAAATGCTATAGCACAGGTGTTGGCCAAGCAAGGGATGGGATTCTGAACGCAAATTTAAAGTTATATTTAGCAGATGCTTTTATCCTAAATGATAAGTCGCAACCGCAGGAATCGAACCCCAGTCAACATTTTAAAGTCTCTACTGGTGACCAGTACAAAACATGCCCACCGTGTTGGTCGCCATGCCAGAGAGGTCAAGATCCACTAAACGTTTAATGTGACTGCAGGCATACTGCTTCTGGATGCGCCCACCTTATCGTTGAGGTCAAGATGGAGCCCTCCAGGGGGTCAAGATCGTGTAGATTAGCTTCGGCATGTTAGCATAAGCCATTTTCAAGTAAACGCAAAATACTTTTCAAAAGAGACAGTGGTGTCTTGAACACACTGCTGTATAATGCAAGCACAGCTGAGATCCATCATTTTCTAATTTCTGAGTCTAATGAAATGGATGAATACATCTTTACAGACGCATTCTGTCTACAAATGTAGCCCAGATCTATGGGGCCCACCTGAGATGGGACATAATCCTAGACCATGAGTTGTACATTGTGATCTCTGTACTGACATCTGCTGGTCAGATATTATAATTGGATTCAGGTTTGAATAGTTATCAAAGGGTTAATCAATCCAAATGACTTCAGAGAGCTTGTATTTGAGGAAGACCAGGAAGAGGAATTAATGGAGGGCATTCCCTTTTCACTGTTCTGGCTTCATTTAATAAACTCCTATTTTGAATGGAATGTTACTAGATATTTTGATATTTTTTTTCCCCCATCACTTTCATATCATTATCACTTAAGCACAAAATGGAATGAGACAAGTAACTTGACTTCAAAGGAGCTGTCAGTGATTGTAATCTAATACACTTTTTGTTGAGCTGCAATTTAGTTAATCTAGTATGTGCGCTTAAAAAAAATATGGTGTTCATATAGACATGGCTCTGTAAATGTGAAACAAACACAGCTGGACCAAGACGGAAATAGCTCCAGCCAATCCACACATTGACGGAGGGGAGAGTGTAATTGGATAGGCTGTTGGGCTCGAGTATTAATAAGCTTTCACCATTATCATGGCATCTACAAGACGGAGTAGAGACGGAAATTGTAACCTTAATGCAATCGAAAGGCTTATGTGATCCGTTTCAGTTTCCATGACATATAGCCCTTGATAATTTCTCCTTCAGCATCAGCCTTATTGACTAAGCGAAGGTGGGGGTGGGGATCATATTCTTAGTGTCTCCCTGCAGAACACTACAATGAGAGTCACTCTCATACTGTAATCCTGGAATGAACTGAATTGAAATAATCGAACGCTGATATTTTTTTATGGTTCTATTTGAAATGTTCCTACAGTTCACATTTAAAATATCAGTCATGTGGAAGATTTTGCTTTATAGCTTGACTCCTCTCTTCTACATTCGAGGCAATCAACATGCTTTGACTAATTTTGAATTCAGAAGCTGCAAAGAGAAAAAAGCCTGATGAGTTTCAAAAGTTTTAATTCCAAGAAGTGTGGTTTACCAAATCAAAACCCCACCTGCTGATTGAGAAAAACCCTGAGAGAATTTTGTCTGTCTGTTCAAAGGCATGCATTTGAAAATAAAGTGTGTGGAATTCACATTGTTGATCTAGTTGGGGTTGGTTGTGTGTTTTTACTGAATAATAACTCTTTAAACTGTTCGGATTTGCTTGGTTAATGGTACATTTGCGATTTGTCCACAGATAAAGGCAAAAAACTATGACAAAGTTGAAAAGGTGAGTGTCAACTGTTACCATTATATTTCGTGGCCTTCCATTGGAGGATTGGGCTGAAAAAAGAGAGAAACGTTGCAAATGCTAAAAAAATGAACTACTGTACGTCATCTCCTCCTAAATCTTTTTTTCCTGTGATCAAACCAAATGAATGAAGAAAACCTCTTGATGTTTGATAAAGGAACCTTCAATTTGTTTCACTTCTCAAAATCTGGTTTCAACCACATACATCCTGTGTGTTTTTTATTATTGTCTAAAATCACCATTTAAGCCTATAAATGTATACAAACATGAACATTAAATGTATTCCCCAACCTCTCTATTGTTTCTGTCCCTGTTGACTATTGACACAACTGTGTATTCAGCTGCTGTTACTGTAGAGACAAATGTGTGTGTGTGTGTGTTTGTTTGTTTGTCTTTATTGGTACAGTTATTTCAAAGGTGCTTGATGAAGGTACTACACATTGACCTATGGAAGTGCTACCTGTCTTATGTCAGAGAAACCAAAGGAAAGCTGCCCAGTTACAAGTGCGTTTATTATCTCACTCTATTTTCCGTCAGAGAATATTCAGATTTCTTTGTGTATTTATTTTGATAGTTGGAGTAGTATTGACATCAGTGGTGGTTCTGTGTGGGGAATTTAAGATCTACTACCCCAGTTGTGTAATCACAGGTTTTTTAATTCGCAGAGAAAAAATGGCACAGGCGTATGATTTCGCACTGGACAAGATAGGAATGGAGATCATGTCATACCAGGTAACCATTTTGAATAGAAGCGGGAAGCCTTGAATTTTCTAACACATTATGCCCCATAAATTAGCATGATTTACGTTATATTTGCACATCCCTCTTCCTCAGATCTGGGTGGACTACATCAATTTTTTAAAAGGAGTGTAAGTGTATCAATATTCCATAATATCCAATAAATATCCATTTTATACCTCTATTGTTTTATTGATTTACCTCAGTATTACGACTGAAGGGCTTTGAAGTGAAGTGGGGGTGAAATGTGTTGCCTTGCTCCACAGTGAGGCTGTGGGCTCATACGCAGAGAACCAGCGCATCACTGCTGTGCGGCGAGTTTACCAGAGGGGCTGTGTCAACCCCATGATCAACATTGAGCAACTGTGGCGGGACTACAGTAAATATGAAGAGGTAAGAGGTTTTTTTTTTTTTTGTTTTTTTTTGTTTTTTTTTAATACAAATATAGCCGTACATGGATTGGCTAGCTGGAGTAAGTGAATGAAATAATCCAAGATGGATAGCATATTGTGAGTGTTATAGACCCATCTAACCAATGAACTGTTGCACCCCACAGGGCATCAATGTACACCTTGCCAAGAAGATGATTGAGGATCGAAGCAGAGACTACATGAATGCTAGACGGGTGGCTAAGGTCTGCACCTTTCTTATTTACTTTACTGTGTAGAAATGCACATGTGATGGCACATGACCGACCTTTTTGATGACCAGTTCAACTGAAGGTGTGTGTGTGTGTGTGTGTGTGTGTGTGTGTGTGGTAGGAGTATGAGACCGTGATGAAGGGCCTGGACAGGAACGCCCCATCGGTGCCTCCGCAGAACTCTCCTCAGGAAGCCCAGCAGGTGGAGATGTGGAAAAAGTACATCCAGTGGGAGAAGAGCAACCCGCTGCGCACCGAGGACCAGACGCTCATCACCAAGAGAGGTGAGCCTGCAGCGTGCAGTTCAGCTGACAGGCCAACAGGGGTCAGCATTGCATCTACTGTGTCTGAAAAGCTGATTCGGATGAAATTATCCACTAGCTATTTTCAGTTCAAGTTGATGGAGGCATAACATGTGAATATGTCTTAAGGTGCTTATGAGTGCCTTGGTGTAGCCAAGTGTAACTTGGTGTGTTGCTTTGTCATCTTAGTAAAATTAAATTTTGTTGTTACCTATGGTAACCTACCCATTATTACTGTCTTGAAACACACTTTGACCCTTACTCCTAATCGGAATGGTTTTTGTCTGTCTTGCAGTTATGTTTGCCTATGAGCAGTGCCTGTTGGTCCTGGGCCATCACCCTGATGTATGGTACGAAGCTGCCCAGTACCTGGAGCAGTCCAGCAAGCTGTTGGCAGAGAAAGGAGTGAGTGTCCAGCAGTGAGAGTGCACACACTTATTATATCTACTTTATGACTGGAGGAGGGAGGGAGGCTTAATCTACTGCAGACTGATGGTTGAATTGTTGTAGAATGGAGGGAATTGATGTGGAGTACAACTTTGTGAAGGGTTGACCTGAACAGTGCATGAATGTTAATTTGCTATATCGTGACCTCTGTCCTGACTAACATAAACATTGCATTTAATTTTATGTCAAGAAAAAAAATCTGAATCGCATTCCGTTGTAAACAAGAAGCCCTTCTGTCGTATGTAGGACATGAACAACGCCAAACTGTTTAGCGATGAGGCGGCCAACATCTACGAGCGTGCCATTGGAACCCTGCTGAAGAAGAACATGCTGCTCTACTTTGCGTTTGCCGACTATGAAGAGGTGAGCTCGGTCAACGGACAACAGACTTTGACCGCCAAATCGGGCGGCAGTTTAGACATCAGATCAATTGCAGCCGTTAAAGCTCATGACTTGCCTGCAGAGAGGGCATTCTCTTATCATGGCCATAATGTACTCCTTCATCTGTCCCTTAGAGCCGAATGAAGTACGAGAAGGTGCACAGCATATATAACCGTCTGCTGGCAATAGAAGACATTGATCCCACATTGGTAAGTTTTGATAGCTAGTGGATACCAATTTATTAGCTTTGGACAAAGTTGTCTGTGAAATAGCCATAGTCATAACCACATTAAAGATCTACCAAATGTACAACATACAGCTGGTGTATTTTGATGTGAGCGAAATCAACCTATTTTACTGATCATGACTGTCAACTGGCTGGTGTGGTTCTGTGTCCTCCCTCATCCATAGGTTTACATCCAGTACATGAAGTTTGCCAGGAGGGCAGAGGGCATTAAGTCTGGCCGCACCATTTTTAAGAAGGCCCGAGAGGATCTTCGCACACGGCACCACGTCTATGTGACCGCCGCACTGATGGAATACTACTGCAGCAAGGTGAGTGCCACCGGACAGGGCAGAGACCAGGGGCAGGCCGAGTCTGATGTACCGTGTTCGTGCCTTGTGTCCTCTGTGGATGCCATTCAAATATTTGGCTCTCATGTTTTTTTTGTTTTTTTCTCTTCACAGGATAAATCTGTGGCCTTTAAGATTTTTGAGCTTGGCTTGAAGAAATATGGAGACATACCAGAGTATATCCTGGCTTACATTGATTACCTCTCTCATCTCAATGGTGAGGATGATCAACCATGCTTGAATGATTTTTCAGCCCTTTTTTTTTTTTACTGGAACCCCTCTAGCTGATGGCCAAACTCATCATTGATCTTTGGAATGAATGGCTGACATGGCAGTTGGTGCAGGGCAGGCGTTGCCCACGTCACCGTGGTCATGGTATCTAGTGAGGTGTAGTTGTTTACCAATGGAGGATTATCTGAGGAGAGGGCCCTTATCACTGTCTGTAGGGCTTTGGTAGTGAGCAACATGGAAACAGTGTTTGCAATGCAATAAACAATACTCAGTTCACCATTTAATCTAGCTCACAATTGAGTAGTTATCAGGTGAGGGTGGGGGTGGATTAGTTGATAAATATGGCCATTATTACCAGTATTGAGATTCCAACTTTCTCTCTCCGTCTGTGACAGAGGACAACAACACAAGGGTGCTGTTTGAGCGGGTGCTGACCTCAGGAAGCCTGTCGCCTGAGAAGTCTGGGTGGGTGACCTACATCTGTCTGTCCTCAAGCACCTCCACACACACACTTATCCACTCAATTGAGTTTGGCTAAAGCATGCATTTAGCAGTGACCTGAGTTCAGTTTGTCATGGGATATATAAAAAACGCCTGTGTATATGCCTTGAGCCCATCTGAGTCTTGGCCCACATTTTTCCCCTTCGGTCTCCAGTGTCAGGTCCACCTGTGAGTCATGTATACTGACCTGTGCCCGTTCTCAACAGTGAGATCTGGGCCCGCTTCCTGGCCTTTGAGAGCAACATTGGCGATCTGGCCAGTATCCTGAAGGTGGAGAGGAGGCGGTTCACAGCCTTCAAGGACGAGTACGAGGGCAAGGAAACGGCACTGCTGGTGGACCGCTACAAGTTCATGGATCTCTACCCCTGTTCTGCCAGTGAGCTGAAGGCCCTTGGGTATAAGGTGAGAACTGAATACTTGAGTCATTTGATCAGTGTGATTTGACTCCCTGGAACTATTAAGGGAGTAAGAGCTTAAAGTTCTCAAGCACTGTGCCGAAATTCAGACTGGCGCCAGGCTGTATAAGATTAGAACATTTCCGGCACACATTTTACTCAAATTACTCTGTGCATTGGCAGGACGTGTCACGTGCCAAGCTCACCGCGCTGATTGCGGAGACTGTGGTGGCGCCCTCGAAGGACGCCGCACAGAAGGAAGAGGGTGACCGTAAGCCTGAGTACCCTAAGCCCGACACCAACCAGATGATCCCTTACCAGCCTCGCCACCTGGCCCGTGAGTACCAACCATCAGCCTCATCACCCAACGACTGATTTTACATTCCTCTCAAAGCATCAGACCACGGCTATGATCACTTTCTTCCATATTTTCAATACAGTTTATAGTTGATACATCCATATACCGTATTTTCCGGACTATAAGGCGCACTTAAAAGCCTTTCATTTTCTCAAAAAAAGACAGTGCGCCTTATAGTCCAGTGCGCCTTATATATGGAATAATTCAGGACCTCGAATTGATTTTGTGTGATACACAGCGCTCTGTCAAAATGTTATTGTGAAAGTGTTTGATAGAGTTTGACTGACTGACTTATCGGTTTTGTTTCGCTTAATGCGCCTTATAGTCCGGTGCGCTTTATATATGAAAAACGTATGAAAATAGACCATTCATTGACAGTGCGCCTTATAATCCAGTGCGCCTTATAGTGCGGAAAATACGGGTATATATTCAGTGTTCATATGTAGTTGGCTGCTTTGTGATCGGGGTGCTTAACGGTGTCTCTGGTCTGGCCTGCCCTCAGCTCCAGGACTGCACCCTGTCCCAGGAGGAGTGTTCCCAGTGCCTCCCGCTGCAGTGGTGCTCATGAAGCTGCTGCCTCCTCCCACCTGTTTCACAGTCAGTACACACAATACCTCCACCGTTTTATCTAGACTCTCATGCTTAGGGGACACCTTGTCTGCTTCTTTCGAAGGGATACTATAGAACTTCAGACCATTTTGTTGTAGACCATTTGTCTTCGCCCATAAATTGTTTGCTTTTTATATTAGTATTTGTACTGTTAACAGTTAAGAGATTTTTCATTAGTTAGTTTGCCCAACTGTAAGTAACTCCTTGCATCACAGTTGCATACTGGGCCCTAAACTCCCCTTTGTCCCTCTCCCCCAATAGGGTCCCTTTGTGCAAGTGGAAGAGCTGATTGAGAACTTAAGAAGATGCACACTTCCTGAGAGTAAGTGTTTCACACCCAAACCACACAGTGCGTTAGTTTACTGTCTAAACTCAGACATTACTCACCAGTCTCCCACCTTCTAACCTTCTCTCCCTCCTTCCCTCCCTTCCTTCCTCCCTCACTCCTTCTCTCCCTCCCTCTCTCCCTC
Organism: Sardina pilchardus; assembly: GCF_963854185.1. NCBI lineage: Eukaryota > Metazoa > Chordata > Actinopteri > Clupeiformes > Clupeidae > Sardina > Sardina pilchardus. The sequence continues at coordinate 29,768,294 of NC_085004.1, read as the reverse complement.
CTCTGCCCTGTGGTGCAGCTGTTGATGCTGCTGTGGAGTTGATCACTGGGCGGCAGCCGGAGATGGTCAGCGAGGGCAACGGGCCGCTGGAGAACCACGCCATGGCCAACAAGTCGCTCAAGAGGCCCAACGCCGACTCGGACGAGGAGGAGGACAAGGGCGCCGTCGCCCCGCCCGTCCACGACATCTACAGGGCCCGGCAGCAGAAGAGGATTCGATGAACTCAACCTCATGCAGAGCCACACACACACACACACACACACACACAAACACACACACCATTCTGAGCCAAGCAAGGACATTAATGCTCTAACATCCCTATACACAAGTCCGCCCTCTCTCCTGAAAGGTTGTCGATATTAGCGTCTAGGCCCACCACATGTGGGAGGGCAGTGGAAGGCACACACCTTCACCCCACGCACAACAGGAATGGACAGGAATGTATGTTTCCGTTTCCTTCACTAACTGCTCTCCTTGAACACGTGTCCATTGGGTACGATGGGAGCAAGTCATTTTTAAGATCCATCATCTATCCATCGATTGCCTGTCTACAGATCCACATGTCTCATTGTCTTGTTATTGTTTTGTTTTTGGAGGATTTTTTTAACAGTTTTATTTTTTAAAACTGAGTGGCTTAAACTGTACAAAGTTTTTAAATCTCAACCTTGATTTGACACAGATTGACATTTGCCTGTGTATACCTGGTGATGGAGAAATCTATTCATTCTGTTTTGTAGACAAATGGAGATTACACAAGTTCCCTCCAATAAAAGGAAAAAAAACTGTCTGGACTTAATGTGTTAAGACTGTGTATATTGAAGCAAGGGATATGTGAAGGAAATTGGTGGGTGGATTGGATATGATGGGTAGGTGGATCAGTTGATCCTAATTTTACGTACTTGTACTGCTTTGAATCCCATGGTCACAGACAATATTAACTGCGCTGGATCACATGTATTCCCCTCAGAGGAATTTGAATATGTTTAATGTGACCACCAGAGGGCACTGCAGAGCCACATGGGGCCGACTAGTTTGAGTTGAATTGAGGATGGAGATGATTGCTGTGAGTACTCACGGAAATGCTTCTTTACCAAACAAACACAATGGGCTATGTAGCCAGATACTTATAATCCATCACATCTTTTGACACATTCTTTTCTTGGCCTCTTATGTCATTCTGAAATGAGGATATGTAAGAGAGAATTTAATCAGCCCTCCAGGTGCAGTAAAGATATAATACGGTTAGGCAGATGTATTGTCAAACTCTATTTATGACCTTGTGAATGTGTGTTTCTGTTATAGAAGGGCACTCTGGCTTAAAACCTAGTTATGCCATTAACACCATAACGACATTATGTCTTTGATGAATGTCAGGGCGAATGACATCCCACTGAATTGCCTTTGTGACGTGACGTCCACCAAAGAGTCGGGAGAGACATCTGGCCTGCCCACATCGTCACGTCACGGAAGCTCTTTGACCTCACCCTTGATCCTGCCATCTGGGAATGGGAGCGGGAATGCTGCGCTTCGCGGAGACACCACTGTCTAAACACTGCAAGAACATGGACAAAGTAGTGATCTTCGTTCATACTTTGCTGTTTCATAACATTAACCCCCATCTTCTTGCAGTTTCAGATTAATGTTAAGTGGTCATTAAACTGCATTTAAGCAGCTTAGCTCAGTGAGCGTGAAGGTAGAATGTATAAATCCATGATGGCAGGTCCTCCCTATCCCCCCCCACCCTCACAGGTTGATCCATAAGACTCCATTTTCCTCTGCAGAGTTTCCCAGCTGGGGGGCACCAGTTCCACGGTGCGAGCTGAGGTGAAACCATGTTGGTGCTGCCTTTGATGTCTGGATGCCACACCTCATCTGGCTCGATCCTCCCCCTCTGCCACCCTACCCCACCCTTGCTCCCAGGGCTGGCCCCTTTGAAGTGTCACACAGAGGATGCCTCCTAAGCATGCTCATTAGAGTGCACTTTGAAGCAGCTCCTAATTAATGACGTGGGCCTCCTGATGCTCAGTGTGACCATTTTCCCTCGTTTTTTTTTCCAGCACTGGTCCGGCCGCAGTGACCCTAACGTCAAGTGATGGCCGATAGCATTTGGCATTCCAGTCAGTGACATGCAAGCTCATAGCGGTCAGTCCAGTCAGGTTTGGATGATCACGGTGGGTGTGGCATCTCTGATTTTTCCTCTCGTCCAGTGTTGCTTGTGATCTATCTTCATCAGGGTACTGTAAGTGTAACACCACCAGAATTTCTCTTATACGCCAACGTGCCACAGACTACATCTCCTCAAACTTTGTTGTGCATGTCAAATGGTACATTCAAGACTAGATGTGTGTTCGCTAATTAAATATAGCCATGGTGATGTTCTGCCAACATCTCTGAATTCCTTTATTTTTAAAATGTTGTTTGGGCGTGTGTTATATGTACAGAACACTCCCAGAACATGTCAGGGAACAAGGAACAATTGGTGTGCAAAATACAATAATCTTCTCAGCAACTCCTAATGTTCCATAACAAATCAATAGTGTAAATCGTTGCTCCTTGTGGTAGGAACCACAAGACAGTTGGCATTCCTCTTGCAGTCCGCACTAAGATTCACATTCCAAACAGTATCCCCATTACATAACTACAAAGAATATATTCATGGTAACAGGACGCTGGGGAACTTTTGACCTAGACGTAACTGGCTGCAGACAGATCATGTCTGGAAGAGAGACAATGTGCGTTTTTCACACTCTGGGTGTCCTCTATAGGAAAAGATTGCTCCTTAATCAGACACATGGGTTGAGGATAATGCAGACATATTATTGCCGTTGCCTTTAAAGTTGATTACATTGGAACAGAGCCAATATATACATATCTTTCATATAGGTATGATAAAGCATGTACTGTATGCAAGTTTGACTAGCAGGTACATTTCTCCATGGAGAGCTGTGAACGCATTGTTCACTATATACTGTAGTTACAGTGCCTCCAAGCAGCCGGTATTTGACCCAGGGACAGGGTGCCACGCTTGGGAGTGGAGCAGGAAACGACATAAAACAAAAGCAAAGGCTGTCAGCCATCTGTATTTGTCATTTTTTATACATGATGTAATCAGCCCAGTATCTTTTCATGTTGGTCCCGTTTCCCCATGTCCCTTAGAGAGGGAAATAGCAAGACTGTGCACAAGAAAATCTGATTTCAAATGCCAGCTTTTGCAGCAATTTCTCTTGAAGGCTTTCAACTCACGTCATGTTTTGGGATTTTCGTGTTTACTTTGCGGGTGTCTGACACTCAGACACTTTCAGTTTTGGTCAGTAAAGAATGAACTGAAACGGATCATGGCCACGGGGAATTTCTGCAAGCTAGCATGGCATTGTTCTTGATCCCTGAAAGGTGCAAGGGATGCATTTGGTCATAAAATGACAATGTATATATTGTACATATACTCTCTGTGTGTAGGCTACAATTAGATGCGGCTTATACATTGATTTTGCTAAATTTCTTCAGCTCTGAGGTCAATACACAGGGTCAGTTAATATGGTATTAATATGATTTTGTTTCTCTTAACCTGAATAAAACACTGCCCTGCGGCACAATGCGCCTAATACACAGGACATTACGGCATTGTATATCACAGGTCTCAAGTTGTGCCCAACCTATCGCACCTGCTGTTTATTGGAGCAAAGATGGTACAGGAAGACATTTTAATTTCAAGGGAGAGATGTTTCAGTGAAATAATAAGTAAGTTGGTGCATGGATCAGTGGGGTTGGTATATGAATAGTATGTTATTTAAGATAGACTACACTATTATCACTATACAGACATGAATAGCATGTTATGAATGAAACCTCTGGTCACTGTTTCATCTTTGTTTGATGATTTATCTTAATTATTGAGAACCATCTCTCCACACTACAAATACCTTAATAGAGAACATACAATTAAATATCAAATAAAAGCACTGTGACTATAGAAATATGCATGAAATACATTCTTAAACACATTCATTTAGTTGTGTCTTTGACAAGCCAGGGCCTTAAAGGGAAACTTACTAACCTTGGGCAAGGGATGTCAAACCTATCTTCATCCTAGGCCACATCAGCATTGTGGTTGCCGTCAATGGGCCGGTTGTAACTGAAAGTGTATCATAATATGTATAATAGTATTGTCTCTGCATTATTGATTACCAAATGATTACCAAACACCTTTGAATAGAGTAGAATTATCATAAGTATTATGGCTAGCAGTTTTATTGTTTTGTGTTGTATAGTATGTGGACACCCACTCATGTTTCTCTTTGTTCTCATAATTGATCAGATCTAGAAACCTTCATCATTACTCATCCATCAAAGACAATTTTCAAGTGATTAAAGTGTAGGCTACTATAAAAAGCAAGCATTCACGGGTCATATAAAATGATGAATCGGACTGTGGGCTTTAAGTGTGACACATTTGTTTGGATGATAAAGACTGTAAAGTTGTTTTTTGTTATACTGTAAAGTTGTGTTTGAATTTTCGTTTGACATAACGATGTTGCCCCCAAATGCTATACAGTGGGGCTCATAAGTATTTGAACCTGGCTAAGGTTCACTAAACAGAGGAATATAAAATCTTTTGGAATGAAAAAAATATACAGTATATATACATTATTCATTCAAATAAATATTTTCTTTGTGAATGAATGTATCGTAAATAAATGTTTTTCCTTACAATACAAGGGTTATAAGTATTTGCACCCCTATGTTAAATTCCCATAGAGGCAGGCAGATTTTTCATGGATCCAGGATATGCATCCAGATTAAGTTCCTTTGGCCTTTGGAATTAAAATAACCTTACATCATCACATACCCTTCACCATACGAGTTTGATATGGTGTTTTTTTCTCAGCACTGTGGGATTTACTAAACCATCGAACCTACTGCCTACAGATGATTAAAGCTCTTCAGAAAAGAAAAAATGGTCCAATATCAATGGGAATGTGCCTGAACAACAGTTAGTATCAGGTGGATTTCCCAGCAACATTTTAATTTGCCTTGTTTATCATGAGGTTTAGTTATAATAACTATAACAGTACTAATTTATAATGCTATTATAATGTTGTCTGTAAAATCATTCACAGAGACTATGAGACTCAACGACTCCTTCATAGAAATGTATGGGGCTAGTTTGTAGGTCGTTCTCTACACATGTCCTGCCCTTTCCTGTAATGTAAGTTATCAACTGATTCCAACATTTTCCAAAATAATGCCCAAAATATCTGCCCGAAGCCGTTACCAAGATGGCCACTGAGTGGTGATGCTTGCCTTTAAAGGTACACTACACCGATTAGCATTAAGCTTTGTATTTTTAGAAAACCAGTCATGTTTTTGAATGGTCGTGCATCATTCCCTCAGTTTGCCTTGAGATGGGAGAAATACGGATTTCAATGAAACCCATGAATAGGACTTCCTGCTTTCAATGATGTAAAAATCATCATTTTACATCATTGAAAGCAGGAAGTGAGACAGTACATTTTTATATGGTCAGTAAATTTGCCGTTTCAGATCATGTTCTTACACTACATGCCAAATTTGCCAGTGTATGACAACAACGTGTTTTGTTTAATGCGGCTCCAGTGAATCACTAGCGCAGAACCTTACTTTGAAAAACATTTTATTCATACTCACACATTTATCAGTACATCAATAATTTATATGCAGAATATTAAAAACATGTACACAGCTATTTACAGAAACTTTACACTTTTTACAACATGTACACATAAATTATAATTTACATTTCTACAGATCGACAGTTGACAGTCTGGATCCAAAATACTCCACAAAGACCTCAGGGTGGCCTCTGTAGAACTGCCCCAGCAGACGCTTCTTCTCCTTCACTGAGAGTTTGGAGTTCTCGTGGATAGTCCTGAGTAGAGCCCACAGCTCGTCCCTGGTGGTCTTCTTGATTGTCTCTGCGTAAGTCTGTCCCGAGATCCGCCTGCAGTAAGATGGACCTGGGAAACAGAAAAAGAAAAAAGAACGGTCATGTTCTGTATGTCACTGGCCAGAGTCCTGCTGCTGTGATTATGAGATGAGACTTATGCAGAGGTGGAAAAGTCCAGCTTCAGAAAGAAGTCCTACCACATACTGTATCTATGCCAACCATTCATTAAAACCAGCTGATTCTAATTACCACAAGTCTTCAGCTAGGTACAGCAGTTAATTAATGAGATCACCTGTGTTAAGTGCACAGGAAGAACCAATACATGGCTGGATTTGTACTTTCTGAAGCTGGAGTTTTCCCACCTCTGGACTTGTGTAATGTGCCTGTTTCAGACAGACGCTCTCTGTTGCACAGTGTATCCCTTCTTACCTGTTACTACGTCTGGGTCTTTTTTCCTGATGATGTTTGCAAGCTTATCACTGACCAGCTTATGCAAGGACACTGGGATCTGGAGATGGAGAGAACAAACATAAACTTTACATCATACAGTATATTGCATAAACATTCTTAATCCTGTGTCCACAGACAATAGCGATATTCCCATTTTTTTCTCTCCCCTCCTAGTTGACCCAGTGTGATAGAATCTTGTCAAGATGTTGTTTGGAGACCTACCTTAAAAAGGTCACAGTGTTTGTCCATCATGAACAGGACCATGAGGTCAACCTTCCCCTTGGCCAGTCGTGTGCTGTAAACAATGGCACTAGAGAAGGCCCTCTTCACTGCCATCCTGTTATCGATCTGAAAATACAATACACTGTTATTAAACATCCACCACTCAGAGCTCTTTTTTAAACATCGCCCTTTTCCATGTCTTGTTCGTTGCATTCTCAGGTGTACTATAATTGGAAAGTTATGTTGACTGCTTAAGAAAGATTGTATCCTATTCTACAGGAGTCATGCAGCCCACATTAATCTCCATTCTGTGTCAGCTGTCAGATAAGATAAAGCATCTCCTGGGTGAACTGGTTGTGCGTCTGCCCGCTCACCTCCTTGTGTAACTTCACCTCCTGCGGCTGGGCGGCTGTCGCCATGAAGCGCAGCAGTCTGCGCAGCTCCTCTCGGCTGCGCGCGTCCTGGAGCTTCAGACACAGCTGCAGGCCCTCCAGCGCCTGCTCCCGCTTCCCATTCACTGCAGGGCACACAAACTCAGTCAGTGGAGATACTCACAGGTAACACATGAAGTCAAGTCTGAATTCTCGCTGGTATCAACAATCAATAAATGGACTTAGTTAGTGTCTTTGGAGGGCAGAGTCTTAAAAGAGTAAATATCTATCGGTATGTAAATGTGTGCTATTTGTAAGTTTATGTTTCACCCAAAAAAGGTCTTGACATAAGTTAAAAGATATTTAGACGCCCACTCCCACAGTGTCTCCCAATGCCAGTGCCCTCCTCTCACCTAGCAACTCTGAGATGCCGCTGTGGATGTCGAACACGTGGTTGCTGAGCAGAGGCGGGTACTGTGGCTCGCCGTAGTGCTGCTCCAGCACGCTGTAGATCAGCCGCTTGCAGTCGTCCGGGTCGTCCGAGCACTTGGGCAGCCCTCGGCTCACGTCCACCACCAGCTGGTCGGGCAGGAACTCCAGGCAGTCCACAGCAGCCGAGAGCCAGTTATCCGCCCTACAAGAGACGCAGCGAGGGAGAGAGAGAAAGAGTGAGGTACTGTGGAACAGAAACATTTCGATTTCAAACTTGAGTAGAGACTAAGAAAAACACAAACAGGGTAGAATGTGTACTCAAGAGACGCACAAAAAGATGGACAGGAAATACTAATCAGACCATAGCCCTCAGACAACTATCATAGTTGTGCTGTCCACAGCTGTGAGTGCCCTGCCGCCCGAGGGCTTGAGAACAGAGGGTATCCATCAAGCATGTTACGCAACAGTGGCGTGAGATGGAGAACCAGTGGTTTGTCCACAACATGTGAGACGGCAGGATGGATGCTCGCTAGTTCTTTCTTAGAACAAGAAAAAATCGCTGAATTTCTGCTGAGCCGTGTAAACAAAGATGATTCACCAGCGGGTAGAAGAGACAGTAGCTACAGTCAGGCCAGGCCTGTCTTTGTCTAAGTCCATTCATGGCCTGCTTTGAGATGGCGAGACGGCTTGAAGTCTCTGATTCATCGCGATGACAGCTCAAAGCTGATGGCTTAATGATATCATGCATCTCCAGCAACTTCTCCTATGCTCAAACTTGGAAAAAGTCTTTCTTCTAAAGATAGCATGCTACACTCATATCAGTTCCAGGAAGGTTCCTTTCATGGAACTGATTCATTTTAATCCGTGAGTGTCAACACATAAAAGAACAGTTGATTGGTGTGTGTGTATTCTTCCTCAACAATGAGCTTAATTTTTCCCCAGTTCCAAGAATGATTAACTGTAATATAGCTACAAGACCATGAATAAAAGGTAGCTCTGTTTTGACATCAGAAACAGCTGGCAGTACATTACATCGTTTAATCCATGGAATGTACAAAATTGTAAGAATTCTAATGAAAACACCACCGGCAGATAACGGAGCATTGTTTGATAGAGTGTCTTAACATACTGTGATTCGCTGAAGGCTTTGAGGATCTCGCGGTCCACGTAATTGCTGGTGTAGAGCAGGTCGGGGTCGCTGTCCATGCCGTGGAGGGGGGGCCGGGGCTTCTCGCGGCCCTCCAACAGACTCTCCAGCAGGGGGAGCTCTATCAGCTGCAGTAGCCTCAGCACCGTCTGCTGCTGCCACACCTCATCCACCACTGGATGGACAACAGCAAGAGGAAGAGTCGGTCAGTCACAAAGCAATGCCACCATGGCTGACACATGCATGTGTTTTAACTGAACGTGTTAAGCGGCTGCATTTGCATTGTCATTCACACTGTTTATACACACTTGTTTTTCACTGGCGGAAATAGTCTTTACCGAACATTACTGTAGTGAGATAATGCATGCCAGCTTTGCCAAGATACACTGTTATTATCAACTTTGATAACAAAGAATAGTTCGGGAAACTAAAACATTTTCCATAATGTAATGATTAATGAATACTCAAATATTGTGTTATACATCTGTGGCAGTAGTGGCCATTATAATATCACAAATTACCTTTTTATTAAGTAGAATTTTTAATGTACTCACATTCTTGTGATAGCCCTAGATCAATCATCTGTGGCGTAATTGTTTTATAGTTGAGATCTCCAAGAACATCCTCCAAAGACTTGTCTGTTTTGACCGGGGAGATGTTTGAGTTCACCTGATTTTCTTGCCTGCAATGAATAAGCAACAACTTATTAGACATTTAAAATTAGGTTATACAATGGTTAGACAAACAATCATTGGTCTTTTCTTTTCCCAAAGGGAAACGATGATCCACAACAAAGGAAGTTAATCAGTTGCAACACATCACCCAATGTCAACACCTTACATTACATTTGTATCATGGCACAAATACTGCAATATCATATGTTGCATCTTTCCTCTGCAGACATCTGTTAATGTTCACTCTCAACATAATATTACAAATGGCAGACACCAGTCATCTCTGTGAATGCAGCAAATGAACGAGCAGATAATCATCTCAATTCTAAGACCAATACTTTTCCTGTGATAAAAATGCATGCTTATTCCAAATACACAATATTTCCCTCAAACCTTGCTTGTGCATTTCTGCACCCTTGCCTCTGTGCAAAAGCCAAGAGATAAAACAAACAACATTCAAAACATTACTGCAATGTAGAAGTTAAATGGAGCTTCATACCTTTTAGATGGTGAAATATAACTGTTCCTCTGTTTGCTCGGAGAGTGGTATGTATTCTCAATAGTTTCAGAGTTTGTGGTTGGAGTTTGTGTGTTCAGAAACCTGTACAGGCTGAAACTACTGTCTTCAAACGTGACTTTCCTCTTCTCCTTTCCAAACACTTTTGTTCCAACAGCCTCAAACACACGTGATTCCATCAAAGCTTGACAAAGACGCACTGCCTTGGACCGAGGAACCTCTGCATCTCCGCAGAACTTGCTTTGAATGATGTGAGCCAGGACCACATCCACGGCCTCTGACCCCAGGAAGCAGTCCTGGTAGGTCTTGAGGTTGTGCCTCCTCCGTTTCACCTCCACATGCTGCTGTAGGTTGTTGATGATGCTGCTCCATATGTATGTCGCCCGGAAGGGCTTGCCAGCCATCCCCTGATCTGTACAAGAGACAGAAAAAAAAGAGACTAAAGATTTGTCTGAAATAAGTGAACCCAATCAGTGTGCCTGTGTCTATCACGACAGTTTTTGGATGTCAGTTTTGACTTGACATCCAAAGTAAAGAGCCTACATTGCCAACATAAACACAGAGCAACACTGATGATCGCACCCATGAGATTAATTACTTCATAAAGGCCGCTTTTATTGCCCAACCTACACATCCATTTCTTATGCAATGAAAAATCTAGATCTCTCCCTCTCGCTCGCTGAGTCTGATTCCCCCAACGCCGTCCACTTGCAGGGTGGTCGACCATCTTACATCACCGACTCCCTGCACATGCAGATACAATTATACTTGCTTTTCCCCCTTGCATTTACAACGCCTACTCATCGATACATAGGCTTGCTACAAGAGCACAATAGTTGGCAGCGACATAAAGGCCCTTTTCTTGTCCGCCATCACAGAGAGGAGGGGAAGTGCGGTGGACGGAGACTTGCCGAAAGCATCTTCGAATCTGGCGGTTGCTTCTGGGGGTTTTGTGGCAATGAGGTCTACGCTTGGGCACGGCTTTTTGATGAGTCCCAGTAAGAGAAACAAAATGTCTGTGAGGCAAATGTTTGCCTTGCCGTAAGAAAAGACGTAGTGGAGTAATCAAATGGGCCTGAATCCTGTACCATTTTTCCAACAGTCTGAGAACAACCCTGAAAGTTGAGGACAAAGCGATGACACTGATTGTTGCCGGCTGGCGGGACACATCTTGATAACCTCAGATTCATTGGTTTCCTTGTTCCTTGAGAATGTCCCATAGGAATGATTTGCATACTACTGAACAGTTGCATAACCTGGTTATGTGTTTTCATGAAGTGTTGTACTTGGAATATCAGGTGTCTGAAAGTCTTTTAGCTACTAAAGGCTGTAAGTTGATATGAAGTTTGTTAGAAAACCCTGAAGTGAATACAGTAGGCCTTTAATTTGACTTCAATTAAAACTCTGAATAGAACAAAGCACTGAAGACAAAAATGCCATTGAAAAGTAAAGAAGATCCAAAGTGGTGGTAATCTTCAGTTGATTTTATGTTTAAGGCCAATTAAACAACCATCTGTAAAACAGTTGGTGGAGCCCCTGTAATCCATTAAAAGAGTAGAGATCTGAGCATTCATAAGCCTATAAATCAAGATAAGACAAATAAACTAATTAAATCAAGTCTGACTGGTGGGGGGTAGGATGCAGTAAATGGGACTAAAGTAGAGGGGCTCTACCCCCTCTCGGTATCAATGCCTGTGATTATTATCACCTTCCCCTCAAAATGGAGAGGGAATTTTGGTTAGGCCACACATTTCAATGTTTGTCAACTCACAAAGCCGTAGGATAGGTTTGGCCTAAGTCATTCGGGAATTCCGTTTCTCTGAAGGGAAATATTGCATTTGTATCCACAACATACAAGGCAAAATAATCGCAGAGGGAGTAGAAATAAGGGTAGCCTCGTGCGTTATGACGCCTGCACCGACAGTCCCTCATGCAACTCACACAGGAGCTCCAGGTAAAGTTTCACACATCAAAACAGTAGGCGTACATGAAAACGACAGGTTAGACGACAACCAATTTAAAAAACGCACAAACTAGGGAAAGACGCTCTGCTCGCATACCGCTGACTGTGCACATGCAGACACAGGTTCAACCGACGCACCCTGGAGGGATATGTTAATGTCAAGCCTGTAGGATAAGAGGGTCTATTTAAATATGAATACATTGGTATGCGCAAGACTGCACTATGAAGCCGCCAAAACCAAAAGCACCATTTAAAAAGATTCCGCAAAAATACATTAAACTTAAACTACATTCGCATTATCAATAACTTAGCCTCACAGGCTATGTCTAAAAGTCCTTACTCATTCCCTTTGCGTTGAGATCAGGATTTCTAAAGTGAACAATACAATTTTAAGTCATGTTAATCACAATAAAGTATTGATGCTCTCCGAAGAGTAGCCTAGTCTCATTAGTCCCATAGCTTACCTGGGGGTCGATGCATGCGCAAAGATAGGCTATTTCCTAAGCACGGGTGCGCACTGTCCTGTGGGCTTCTGAGATTGAAGTACTAGGCTGTTCCTGATAACTCCGTTCTAGTTGTTCTGCCGTGACGTAAATGGGAAGTCAATCCTGAAGCCGCCACCCTCTTTGTCACACTTTGTTGGCATAAGTCACCTACAGTAGGATACGCCTGAAGACACAATTAGCATAACAGAGACACTGATGACTCTCGACGAGAAGAAGTTTATGTGGGCTTTACAACTCAAGAGTGTCAATTAGCGCCTTTTTTCGTTTCAGGTGAGACTTGTGTGAAGTCAGTTTTAATCTCTTTACCTTAACATGTAATAACTGTGCTTAAAATGATTAGATCATATTCATCTTACTAACTTAAACCCAAAATTTGCTCTCCAAATTCTCTCTCTCTCTCTCTCTCTCTCTCTCTCTCTCGCTCTCTCTCTCTCTCTGTCTCTCTCTCCCTTTCTCTCTCACTCAGTCACTCACACTTAGTCACTTACACACACACACACACACACTACACATCCATCCACACACACACACACACACACACACACACACACACACACACACACACACACACACACACACACACACACACACATCCACACACACACACACACACACACACACACACACACACACACACACACACACACTATCAAACATGAAACACTGATTACACAGATGCTGATATGAACCATTATACTCTTGAGGACATTCAAAGCACGTACAAACGGCGCTGTTTGTGCCCATGACTGCCAACCTTGCATCGTGCTTGATTTCACACACCGTACTGCTTCCATGTCACAATTTCCCCAAGCAGCTACAGAGCTAAGCTTCACAGTATGCGATGAGTTTGCCATTTTTCACAAAACATTTTATTCCTGTTTTTGTCATGTTCAATCATTTATGAGGTGAAATACATATTGTGGTTAATTAAGTAGAATAGTATTCTTAGTATGGAACAGTCTAGAAAACTTCCTCTCTTTTGACCTTGAAGTCATAGGATTTCACATCAAAGTATACTTATCCCTTTGAGTTCATTCAGCTGTGCCATTCATCAATAGCCAAACAATAAAACCCATACGTAATAGTTTATTTGCTCGCCCAGATCTGGTGCATACACTTAATCCACCATTCTTTTCCCTCCTAGGGGTAAATAAATATATTGTGTATATGCACTCTATCAACCTAACTAACACCCGAGTATTAGAGGGCACTGGGTCAATCTAATGTCCAGAGAAGCAGGTGGAGTTAAAAAACTTAGACACAGTAAATTAGAAATGAGGACATTGTTCTTGTGTTGAGACAGGATGAGCTAGAGAGTTAGAAAAAAAACACCTCCACACTGTATTCACTTGCAAAAGTGATTTTACTAATAGAGCAGGTAATTGTTGTCAGTTTGTCTGTCAATTCAAAATGACTTTCTTGTTGTTAATCTACCACATGGAAGTGTATTCACACTCTGCATCATAAATCAGGTGAAAGAAGATTGAGCCCGAATGTAGCCCTCTGGGTAGTTGACACAGATAACCGTAGACCAGCAACTTCTCCCACACCACGGACAAGATGGTGTCTATAAACTGTGTAGTGTGCCAACACTTCACATGTCTGTCATTGGCTACTGCATATGTGTGTGCATCTATTTGCACTGAGTTTTACAGTGGTATCGCCTGTGGGCTGATCTATCTTTCTATTGCATATTTCCATGTACTGAAAATGAACTGTGAATGTGAAACTATGTGGACAATTAGTCACATCACAGAGTATGAACCAAACATTTTTCTTCCACCTATCATTTGATGTATGAATGTAATAAGCACGACAAAAATGAACACGTACTGGCTTTAGAATATCCACCATTGCAACGTCTTGCACAGCCAGTACGTCACATGAACAGACTCTGTGTGTGAAAGGAGAGCAGACTGGGGTGAAACCGGTCAGACAAGGGGCCGACAAAAAACAGAAACGGCATCTTCAGTCTCCGCCTGCCAGCACCTTGTTTCCTGCAAAGTTTCTTGTGCTTGGTTGGTTTTACGCTGTCCACATTCCCTTAAAGAATGGGTGTGTGACTCATCTTGATGGAAGGTGAAGGACACACATCATTGTTATGCTTTTTGTGACTAATGTAAATACAATTAAAGATTTTATCAAGACATAGTTCATTCTGACAGAAGGTGTGTTTGGAAATTACTTCAAACAATGTGAATTTTTCCTTTTTTGGAACCATTTTTCACATTTTACTTACAAGTTACTTGGATTCTTGCGTTCAGTAGAAGTACATATAGCAGAAGTACAACTAAAATGTAGTTCAGTTGAACATTAAGTTCCTTAGCATACGCATGTCTCATATCTACAATGCTTTAGAAAAATGCCTTTTTGACAACTCAGACAGGAAAAATCTATCAACAGCCATCATCAACACTCAACAGCGAGGAATCTAAACTTAGCACGTGGCTGCTTAACCAGTTTGACATCCTCTTCTTTCCTCAGATGATTCTTTTTCTGTTGTTTTGTCACAAGTGTAATCAGCCCTTAGCTGTTGTAAAGGTACTTGTAAGCACCACGGTAACAGGAATAAATGTGACAGCCCAAGGACAAGGACAAGGTCAAAGCAGTGTTTGCTCTTCTGTTTCCTTATCCTTTCCCCTTCACTGTAATTCCCATACTTTCCCTCTATCATTCACCTTCAGCTCACTGAAAAATGGACAACCGACTGGACAGCACGGATCATTTGTTTTCCCTTCTTTACTTCCTGTAATTTCACCAATGTTACCCATTTTTAAATACCGTACCAACAACCAAAAGACTAAGTGAAAGTTTGAAGTGAAAGAAGGGGAAAACTCTGGCCATTCAAGAGCTTGTCCAAGGTGTGTGCTGGATTCCTAGAGAAGCAAATGCATTATGTGAGAGGAACTGAGAGGTAGGGCACAATTGACCGCTCCAGTAAACAAAATTCCGTCCTCGTCAGAAAGCAGCACAAGGTTTCAGCCAACCTCAAAGGACCCTCTCAGCAACGCTCCTACGTACAGTGTGCAACTATGCGCTCATCAGTATTCATATTTTTTTTATGTTCTCTCGCAGACATTTGTGTTGAACAAACATCCATTTCTCCCAGCAGTAAGTGAGCTGGAATCCCCGCCGCCCATCTCCAGAGGACATCAGACAGTGCCCTTTTATATGGGCAGAGCAGAGTGGACAGATGTGGCTTTGTCTCGGTGGACAGAGAAGTTCCCGCCATTGTGGTCTGCGACAATCATATTTTATTCAACAGGCTGCTGACTCTTTGGGACTGCAGGGGACATGATCTTCACCACCCGCTCCACAGAGCACTGTGTCAGCGAGACAGCAGTCGGCCAGCTGCACAGCCTCGCTCGTTTCAGCTGACACACTCCTCACATGCAGCCAGCAGCACCCTGCACCGCCGGTCGGGTGTTGTGCTCGACGCGAACGCCGCACGGGGTGTATGGTGTGTCGTCAGGGCTGTGTGGAGACAGGTTTAACTGTACGCCAGTAGCAGGAGGCGGAAATGAAAAACCTGCGTGTGCCTGCATGGCTCACATCACTGGGGTCAGTTCCTATGACGTCTCTGTGTGGTTGTGGCAAGGCTAAGGGCTGATGAACACTGCAGCCACACCACAGAAGAGGCAGTGACTTTAGGAACTAATGATCTAAGGCATCTCTCCTATCATTAGGTCTAATCAATTATGTTATAAATGTAAAAGGAATAGTAGATCCTTTATACATGATATATCCCAAATTGTACAACCCTGTTTCCAATTAAGTTAGGACACTATAAATGTAAATAAACATAGAATGCGATAATCTGCAAATCTTGTAGGCTAAACACATATTTAGTTACAAAAAGGACATGGACAACATACTAAATGTGGAAATTGACCAGTTGGTCTATTTCATAAAAATGCTACTCATTTTTTATTTGATGCCAGCAACGTCTCAAAAAAGTTGTGACAAAGGCAACAGGCTGGAAAAGTTGTGTAGGCCTACTGTATAAAAAAAACACAAGAGGAACATTGCCCAACTAATTAGGTTAACTGGCAATGTGATTGGGTATATAAAAAAAACCTTACTCAGAGTCTCTTAGAAGTAAAGATGCAAAGATATCCGTCACTCTGTAAAAACCTGTGAGGGCAAATAATGCAACAATAAAGTATAAGAATAATGTTTGTTAATGAGAAATTGTGAATAATTTGGAGATTTAACCATCTATAGTACATTGTCATTTAAGTATTTATTTAGAGAAATCTTAGTAAACAAAGGATGCGGCTGGCAAACAAGTATTGGATGGCCGTGATTTTCAGCCTCAGGCTAAAAAAGAGAGGGACCATCCAGCTCGTTATCAATCCACAGTTCAAAAGCCAGCATCTATATGATGGTATATAGGGGCACATTAGTGCCTATGGCATGGATAGGTTGCACATTTGGAAAGGCACAGTTAACACTGAATGATATACTGGCTTTGTGCAACATATTCTGTAATTTACTGTAGATAGCTACTTCAGGGAAGACCTTGACTATTTCAGGAAGGTTATGTCGGACTGCATTCCAGAATCCAGGTGCTAAAATGGCCAGCCTGCAGTCCAGAACTGTCATATTGGGAACATCATGGAACAGAGAACATGATTATGAAGACTCCACACTATTGAGCAGCTGAGATCCTTTATCAGGCAAGGATGGGACATTTCATTCTCAAAATTCCTGCAACTCGTCTTGTTAGTTTCCACACAGACTGTTGTTAAAAGAAGAGGTGACGCAAAGCGTTGCCCCTGTCCCAACTTTTTTGAAGCGTGTTGCTAGTATCAAATTGAAAATGACCATATGTTCCTCAAAAAACAAGGACAATTCTGTTTCCACAATTGATATGTTGTCTTTGCACTTTTTTCAACGGACTATAGGGTTTACATGATTTTCAAATAGCATTCTGTTTTTATTTATATTTTTACACAGAACCTAACAGGAAACAAGGTTGTTCATCATGGTAAAGCATAAGTTACTTCATACACTTTTGTGATTTGATGGATTCCTATTATCCCCTTCCACTGTTGTTGGTGATTAATATACAAGCAAATTATGCCCTTCTCCTGTTTGCAGCTTGCGACAGCACTGAAATTGAGTTTTCAAAAAATAATGCTTTCAGTATCACCAAGGACGCTTGGGCTGACCCATCATTACAGCTCTGCCCAATACGCAATACACCCACTAGCACTTAGCTCAACAGTGGCCTGACATTTGAAAATGTAATTGAGGGCTTTCACCCCCAATAAGTAGAGGACATCTACAGTGAATGATAGGTGAAATGCACACTTGTCCTAGGCCCACTTTGTCACATGGTGCATCCAATAAAAGAAGACAATCTGGACCGTGCACTTGAAAACAGGCATAAAGTTTACTGAGTGCGCTCATTTAGTAAGAAATTTATTTCAATGTATCAGAAAATAATTGCAGTGTGTAACTCAGCTACACTTTTAAAAGCAAAACTCTAGTCTGATGCTGTTGGCATAATATTCAGTTTAAAACCGAGGCAAACTTGCAATATTATAAAGACAGGAATTATCTTAAGATTACATAGTGTACAATATGTAACTGACATATAAATGTATAGGGATTCTCCTCTGAAAACAAAAAAAAGTCTATTACAAAGATGAACATGAAATAAATGACCATAATATTTCCTTCTGTGAAAAATACACCTATTAGTGAGATAAAATGTAGGTTTGTAAAGAAAACAAGAGTACAAAAGCAATGTACTTTTTTTTTATCTCAGAGAAAATAGTTATGGTAATACAATTTATTACAATAAAATATAATAAAAAGCAGTATTAGAATTGCACCAACTCCATGTTCAGATGTATATCCTTTGTTAAAACAGAGTTTCTGAAGCACAAAAGGTATTTAATCTATATTAAGTAAAATTCATCTTTGAGAGAATGTACTGACAAAAAGCTTTCTTTACACAATGTACAGTATTATTTATAAATGTGGCACTCCATTGTAATAATGGATGTCTTACATATATATATTTTATGTATAGATCTACTCGTTTACTAATCATCCCAACCTTTTTGAAAAAAAAAGTTGCTGACATCTGATTGGAAGTGTTCAAAAGTCCTATGCAATTTGCTTTGTATCTAGTGCATGCTTATCAGTCCTGGTCCATCACAATTAAGCCAAAACAAAAAAACAGAAGAAAAAAACAAAAAAACATTTGTGTGTACAAAATGTCAAACTAGAAGCAGCTTAGCTAGCTGTAAAAACAAATAACGTAACGAGCTACGTTCAAGAAGTGAAAGTCAGTCTGTGTGTTCTGTTTGTTTGTGCCGCATTTCAAGACGGCCTCTCCAAAAAAGAAAAAGCCGGGTCTGAACTGCT
The DNA here is from genome assembly GCF_963854185.1 of Sardina pilchardus. Lineage (NCBI taxonomy): Eukaryota > Metazoa > Chordata > Actinopteri > Clupeiformes > Clupeidae > Sardina > Sardina pilchardus. Next base: position 29,749,708 of record NC_085004.1, on the reverse strand, counting down.
AAGAGCTCCGTCACACTCATGCACCTCAACCCTGTTCTCCATCTGTGTCTAGTGCTTTAAAGGCAGGGAGCAGGGACACCAACAGACCCCCATCCCACCCCACCCCATCATCCCAGTCATCCGGCCCAGATCCCATCCAGAGGCCCAGGTTTGTGTCTCCCCCCACCCCCTGCTGTCTTGGCTATAGGCAGGCCTGCTGCACCTGTGTCAGGAGCTCCCCGAAGCGGTCAAAGAGGCCCTCCACCCAGGCCCTGTTGCCGAGGCAGGTCTGCACCGTCTCCTCCTGCCCGAGGTCCTCCTCTCGAGAGCGCAGAGAGGTTATCTGCAGGGGAAGGAGGAACAAAGCTGTGACTACCTAGACTGCATATACACATTTGAACAGATTCCTGCTGCCTGATATTTCTATTCAAAGGTGAATTCAGCGATCGTACGCAATTTTATAATCATATATATTCAGCAATCCTTATGATCGCTAGCTGTCCGTTCCCTGAGTACACTGTAAAAAAACTGGTCTCTGTAGGGAGCCCAAGCTCTAAAAACTGGAAACAAACAAAGCGAAGGCAGACTGTCCCCCAAAACAAAAATAAAATCCTTTATGGTTTCTCTGGGAATACTGAGGGTAGGGGTGAGTTACTTCTCTGGCATGTTTTGTTGGACAAAATTGTCTACTAAATAATACATTTAATTATAAGCAAAAACAAACACAAACAACCATGACATCCTGTGCAATCGCTGACAGCATCTTTAAGCAATCAAAAAGGGAATTAGATGTTCTTTACAGATTATCCACACTGCTGCTATGGAAAACCAACGTACAGACGGCCATTGTATATCTGCAGGGTAGACTGAGGAAGTGGACAAAGCTCAAGTCTACATAGTGCTGATGGTATGGCATCCACTCTCAGTCCATACATAGTGTTCCCACAGATGCATGCGTGGTCAATTTGTCACTAGGAGACCCTTGACCATTTTACAAACAAATATGTGGATGCATGTGGATGTCGCTGTTCTCTCTTACCTCATCCTTACACATAAGGTATGTATGGTACTTGTAGTGCTGAAGTGAGTGATAGAGAGAGAACCACTGTGTCTTGTGCTGATCCACCGTATACTCCTAGAAGAGAGACGAGAGAGGGGACAGAGTCAGTTCTCCACATTCATTTGTTCTCATTGAACTCTCTGTGCTCTTATATTGGTGATACGCTCAGTGAAGAATCCACACGGTGACATACACGCCTGGACTGCTGATAAGATAACAATAGACGGCTACCATCTAGATCAACATAAATGAGGAGAGAACAATGTACAGTGTACAGCCCACACATGCATGTATGGTGGAGAGAAAGGTAGGAATTGCCATCTAGTGGTCAAGTTCTGAAGTGCTCTTTCCTGCCTAAGCAACACAAAGTGAGAACTGGCATTTACCCTCTTGGCATCAATTTTGAACACATAGGCTAAGCTTTTACTGTCTTTTTTCACCATAAAAGCCTACTGAACAGCCCTGACCTTTGGACAATGATGTTAAAGGGGTACAGAAGGGGTTAAAGGAGTGTGAGTAAATGTCATGATCCTGTAAAGTACAACAAAGTCAAAAGGGAGGGATATCACAGTACGGTTTATATTCTCTTTATAATCTACAGTATCATGTGTAATGGCATTCTTTCAAACTGACCAAGGTGTACCCCTTTCCTTACCAATGGTAATTTGCTTGGGGATTTGGAAGGCTTCATCGTTTTCTTGTTGTAAGCCTTTCCACCAAGACGCACTTTAAAAGAAGGAGTCTCTCCATCTTTTTTCAGCTCCGTCACCACAGAGATCTCAGGAAAGCTGTCCAGTGCAGTCTGCGGGGACAACAGAGAGAAAAAGGTTGCAGAGTTGAGTCAAGCTTCCCATTCTGTGAAATATCTCCTTGCCTAAATATTTCCTCACCTGCAACAATCAAAACAAACCCTTTCAAGATCCTTCAGGAATAGTTCTTTCATGGTACTGAAAGTACATATATCTGACATGATTCTAATCTGACATGAGCACACATGCACAGCATACAGTACACACATGCTGCCTACACATATAGCCTCTACCAACACTACTTAGATATTGGAGGCATCTTTTTTCATTTATTAATTCAATAATTAATTCTCTTTTTTTTTGTGGTATTCACTAATCTTCTTTAACAACGGTCACAATAGTCCATGTAAGATATAAATGTATCTTAAAATTAACTGATTCTCAGAATAATAACTAACACTGAGCTGGGAATCACATCACTTAAATTCAAATTAGGAGAAGTAGACGATTATGTCAACCGCGAGCAAACTTAAGACTGATTTAAGCAATTCTAGTGCTTGTGATCAGGTTTAATCTATCCAATTCTAATAACCTGATTATAAACCACTAACAGGTAAGCCTACCTTGAACAGCTGTCCCATGCGCAATTTGGGGAGTAATCTTCTTCTATTGTCTGTGATCATCCCATCCACCCTCTTCATGTGAGGCAGCAAAAGCTCATCTGATGAGGGTTTAAAAAAAGACCAATTTTAAGTTCCAAGGTCATACAAGATAAAACAATTCATTTCACACAAATGAATACTCCACAGCAAATGTGTGTCGCATTTATGCTGCTTTTGCAAACTCACTTCCTGCTACACAATAAAATGCAACGATTTTTACTCATACATAATATCAGACGTACTGCTACTCTCATAATTAAACTTAAATAATAACAATGGCATGGTTCAGGGCCGTCCAGGTTAATCTGTGGGTTTAACATGCTTGCGTGCTTTAGGTTTCATCTCATTTCGTGCTCACCATTTTCACTCTCCAGAGTGTTCATGAGCTCAGCATCCAGGGCCACACTGATGAGCAGCTCCACGTAGCTCCGGAACGTCTCCTTCATCATCCTGGTGTTGAGGAAGCGCGAGGCGAACGGAATCGGAGGGGTGAACTCTGAAAAAAGAGGAGAGTGGGCTTTAAGCAAGACAGCAAAGCAGGCAAATCTGAACTCGTTACCTTTTGAAATGTTATTGGCTATCTACATACAGTAGTCTATATGTACAGACTACACATAAAAGTTAAGACAAAAGACAGATATTTAGTAGGTGTTATTAGCAGAAGCAACACAGACACCACTGAACTACTGGTAAGCCACTGACACCATGAGAAACTCATCCCCACACCCTGGGTTCCCCATGGGTTCATGGCACATCATAATGTCACTGCACACACATTGCTGATTTGCTCATTGCTTGTCACTTCAAAAGTTTAAAATTATTCTAACTGTGTTGTACGCCATTTTGCATTGGCAACAGTTAATTCGCCTGTAATCGATGAATGACATGGTCTTTCTTGGTAGTCGCTTGTAGTCTGAATGGGCTTTTTTTTTTTAAAGATTATTTTTTGGGCTTTTTATGCCTTTAATGGACAGGACAGTAGAGAGAATGACAGGAAGTGAGTGGGAGAGAGAGTCGGGGTGGGATCCGGAAAGGACCACGGGGCGGGAATCGAACCCGGGTTGCCGGCGTACGGTGCAGGTGCCCCAGCCAGTTGCGCCACTGCCGGGGCCGTCTGAATGGGCTTTAAAAGGTCCTAGAGGTCCTCACCATCATCTTCACTGAACGCCTCGGGAGAGGATGTGGTGGGAGAGGTGGCAAATGCCTCCTTCCACTTTTTCCTCTTCTTCGGCGGAGGCTCAGCCTTGGCCTTGGGCTGCTTTGGCCTGGGCTTGGAGAACGCCTTCAGTAAGGAGGGGTCAGACACAGCAGCAGGACCCATCCTGTGGGCAAGCAGGGCCTTCGCCTGAGAGCCTCTGTGAAGGAGTATGTGCAGAAATGTGTGTCAGATTAACAGGTAGACAATGTAGCATACAGGCCGGTGTCTTTTGAAAGGGTGTGATAGTAGTAGGTTTTGGTTTAATACCATAGCACCACCTATGGCTATTTCATGGCAAAATGTATTATAAAAACAATATAAAACAAAACAAACACAAATGACAATGAATTACAAGACTCTTCAAATCCACCTGCTAAAAAATCTAGAACTTTTTGTTGTGGCTTGAAAGGGTATGTGTTGAGGCACTGACTATATCCAACTACAGATGAAAAGAAATTCTCAGAGTTGTACAGTACCTCATAGAGTGCATTGGCTTGCACCTTGGCTTCCTACTGCAGACCCGAACATACTCTCTCTTGTTGACCGTGTCAAGGAACTTGACATACACTCTCCGATACATTGTCTTAGCATCTCCAAAGTACCCCAAGTACTAAAAACAAAACACAAACTACATTTCAAGAGCCTCTCCCACATCCTTATTTATTTTTAAAAGAACTATCTTAACCACAAAGGATCATTTCAAGTCTTATTTTCACAACATTTCTGATAAAATAATAAAATGAAATGCAGTTACAGCATACAATATATAGAACACATCTTCTAATCCTACTTTTCAACCAGTAAAGATCTGTGTGAGTGCCTGAGTGGTACTAGGCTTAAATAAAAATGTATGCTTAGTCAGTATTGTTGTATTAATATTTCATTGCTGGCTCCACTCACACTGTTTGTGGCTGAAAACACTCGTCTTCCATCTCTCAGCTCAGGGATAAACTTCTGCAGCAGGGCCTTTTGTACTTTCCAGATGGCTGGAGGTTCCAGGCCCGTTTTCAATGTCACCTAGACCCAAACAAAAACAGAACATGCCACTGAGAGGATCAAACGCTGACACAGACAAAAGGGCTTACACTACAAAGTCACACAGACTGCGCCCGGCCCATTCCGAGAGACTGAAGTGACTGGAATGATTCATTACTGTCTGATAGAACTCACCGCTAAAGCCATTTTTGGAGCATTCTAAGAGGATTGCACAACACATCTGTGAAATGCAGTCACTATTTAATATCTCCTAAAGCTGGTGCCTAATGCTGAAACCAATGGGTTGTTTGAAAGCTCTCTGTGGCTTAAGTCTCATGCTGACATTACTAAAAGGAAACAAATGTCTGCCAACAAACAACAAAAAAACAACAAATCTAAACGGACACAGAGGGCAGACAAGGCAGATGGGGTCACGATATCCCGAAAATGATATCCTACCTTCAGGCTCTCAATGTCCTCATTTTTCACCACAAACTCGTCCCGCTCACGATACATCCCCTCGCCGCCACTGTCTGACAGCTCCTCGTCCGTCAGGCCCTCGATGGCGACGGTGACCAGCTGCACAGCCAACTGGTCCGGGGGGACGCCCTTCAGAAGTTCCTCCGTATTGAGTTCCTGCGCCGCCGCCGACTGCTGCTCCTGTGGCTTCGCAGCTGATGACTGGGCGCTCACGCTCGTAGCGTGCTCCTGTTTCCCCACTGCACTTGTAGATCTATTGTCTGCGTGTGCGAGAATGTACAGAACTTCTATTACTAAATGATACAAAATAGTATTAAATGGAATGTAAACATTAGTTACAACAAGTTACAACAAAGTACTCTGTAAGGAAGGATATATTTGAAAGGATGACTGATTTAATCTTAAGTCAAACACACGTAGGAAATGTACATAAACACAATTAAATTGCCATTATTTGTCATTAACTGCCATTGTACGCAGCAAAACGACGCACAGAGATGTTATCAAAACCTTTTATACCTAATTTCTGTTTCTTGTCTGATTGCTCATCGAGACATGAGAGAGCGGAGCTGATGCTCTTCTGAAGGTCTTGGTTCCTTCCAGCTGCTTCATCCTCGTCGGACGAGAACGACGGAAGGGTTTCCAGGTTTTTGTGCAGCTCTTCATCCAGCCGCTTTGCTGAACTCCCAGGGTGTGAACCCTGCGATATCATTGGAGCAGTGGGGTGCGGGAGTTTTGGCATGGCCAGTGGACAGGGGGTTCTCCTGGTGGATGTGGGGGGCTTCCTTGTGCGATTTGGGGTTCTGACTGGAGGAGAAGAATAATTTTGCTTTGGACCAGACTTGAGAAAATCTAGAAAGGACCCAATGAATCCAGTTTTGACCTCTGGTTGTTTTTCCTCAACTTCCCTTATCTTTTGACGCATCCTCTCCTGCTGCTGGTAGCTGTCAAGGCAGCCCTCCGAGGCCGAGGGCGAACTCGTATCACTGCCTTTAGAGTTCTGACGCTTGGCTTGGCTGCTTCGTCTCTGAGACCTGGGCTGACCGTTTTCATCGTCAACGACCAGCTTGGAACCTTTTGACCTATATTTTTTCTTTGGGAGACCATCAGCAGTACATTCCACAAGACCATTTTCCATTTTGATGCCCATCCCTCCCTCAGAACAGGCCATATCTCTACCCTTGTGTAAGAGCCCTGATTGAGAACATTCCTGGCCAGCCAGGTGAAAGTTGGAAGGACCTCTACTGTCCATATTGCTATTTCCACTGGAGTTCAGAGATGCACCGTTCATGGGATTCCCCGCGTGCCCTTTGGGTAACGCCATGCTTCTGTCAAGTGCCTCACGGACAACACCTCCAACATTCCTGAGGACATTCGTTGCTTCTTCACCAATTTCCTGTTGGGGGTTAATCATACCAGTGCTGTGTTGCATGTGTGAGTTCGCTAATGTAAATGCTTGATGCCCCCCGATTGCATCTTTGGGGTACCTATGAATGTCTGATGTCAATTGACTGCCATTTACCGCCAGTGTCATAGACTGAGCATTGGCCACAACTGTGTGTTGCGATGAATAATTAGAAGATTCATGCCTGCTCTCATTTGACTGGTAGTGGCACTTGGAGTCTGTGGGATTGGCAATTGAAGGCATGTCCCCTTCCGAGGAAGTGGCTTTCGCAAAGTCTTGTGGGGTCACTCCACAGGCAGCCACTGTCGCAGCCAAAATGTCATCCACATTGGACAGGATGTTCCTCTCGTCTGCCAGCAGCATAGACTCGGGGAAGCAGATGGAACTGAGGGTAAAATGTTGCTTTGCATCCTGCTGGTTTGATTGGCTGAAACTATCTTTTGGTGACAGGTGCTGCTTGGAGGCTTCTCCCGTGTCAGATCCTTGGTGCAGTACAACCTGCTGCTGGTTTTGGCTGTCAACACCAAGGTTAATCCCATTGTTCATATGGAGATACTGGATCGGCTGCATTTGGTTTGCCACTTTGGCCGAACTCTGTCCTGTCTGAGATGGCGCTTGCTGGAGGAAGATCATCTGGGAGGGTTCTAGAAGGATTTGCGCCCCAGGAACGCGGACAAACTGCGCTTGACCTTGTGGGGACTGACAATGATCTTGCTGTATTCTAATGGTCTGGGTCTGATGGTTCTGCTGCTGGGACGACGGAACCTTCAGCAGGAGAGTGTGCTGTTTGAGTTCCTCTGCGTTCATGGAGGCGTGGGAAGACTGCATTAATGTTGAACTGCTCTTTGGGTCAGGCGTTAGGGTCCTCACATTAGCACTGCTTATGAGTTGCCCATGTTGGTTCAGAGACCCCATTCTCCCGTTTTTCATGGGTTCCATGTTGGAGATCCCCATCACCTGATCCTCAGTTCGGGAATTGCTCCGAATAACACTCTGGGTGTTGTGCCTGTCGTCCATTTTGGAGACCACGTACACCACGTTGTTCTGCGCTCCAACCTCGCCACTCGCCATGTGTGAGGATGTCTCCAGAGAGGCCTGCTGCAACGCTTGCACATCCTGAATCGGAAGCTCTCCGCAATCCTCTTTGGAAGTGAGAAAGGAGTTCTCGTCTGGTTTGCCTTTGCCATATGCTGGCTTTAATTCCACTGAGGGTCTGTTGTTCTGTAAGGCTTGGGCATGAGAGGCCGTGGAAGAGGGCGGCGACTGAACCGGCAGCATGTATTTCTGAGGCTGCTGTAACAGTGAGTTCTCCGTTTTGCCACCGGGGGCAGGCTGTATGAGGCCGCAGTCCTGGGTGGAGTTAGAGTTTGGTAAACTTGAAGTGTGGTTGGAGGAGTACGAAGGGCTTTGAGTCACAGATTGTCCTGTCGCGTAGCTCTGTGAGGAACTGGCAGTTGCTGGCCCTTGGGAGTAGTAGCTAACACTCGGCAGACCCTGAGAGAGGCTGGAGGAGTAGTTCTGAGAGGGGTTACCTATGCAAAGTCCCTGCACCTGTGCATCATACCCCTCACTGTGCGCCACTGAGGGCAGTGCCTGCTGTTGTTGACTGGAAGAGCAAACTAAAGACTGGCTGACAGACGTCACGTCATTCGACTGGCTAGCAAAAGAAGACAGCGTCTTGTAAATGGAAGGCAGTTTCTCCGTCTGACTGGAAGAGAAGGCCTGTGAATGGCTGATGGCGCTGGAGAGGGCTTGGGAGGTGATGTAGGTCTGTGAGGGGCTGATGGACATCAGACTGGGCAGCTGGGTGGATGTGAACGGCTGAGAGTGGGTGGCGATCACAGAGCTCTGCTTCGACAAAGGAGAGGAGTAGCTCTGCTGCTGAATGTCGGGCGAGTCCGTCTGCGGCTGGGGCTCGGCCACCGGACCGTCCGCAGGGTGTGGGGTGATTTTGGAAGCGCAGTCTTTGGCTTTCGCTCCGGAGGCGGGCGAAAACCCAGGGGATGAAGGGTAGGCCTGAGATTGCGGCAATGCGGGTTGAGATGCTATTTTTTGCTGCGCTCCACCGTTGAGCGAGTGAGCCGAATCTCCAGCGGGGTTGCAGGGCACGGGGGTTTGGCGTGAAGGCTCTTGCTGGAAGGACACATCGCTCTCGCCGGCCAGATAGCCCTGTAAAGAATGCTGCCCGCCGCCAGGCAGCTGCTCCTGACCGGACTGGGCGCTGGAAGGCCGCTGGTGGTGCTTGATCACACTACATTCACGCTGAAGTGCTCTCTCGAGGGAGCCCGAGAAAACCGGGCCGCCGTAAGGCTGGGGGGGGGCCTGCTGGGGGTTCCCAAGGGCCGAATGCAGCAGGCTGAACTGAGGTTGCAGGAGGTGTGGAGCGGACTCCTGGGCCGAGCGATATGTGGAGGACTGGGGAGGGAGGCCAGCTCCCCCTAAAGAGGAGCCGCCCAGGCGGTCAAAGGCCAGAACGGTAGGCACAGCACCTTGGGAAGATTTGATCTGGATGAGGGGGTCAGTGGAGGGCAGCAGACCGTTGGAAGAGCTATAAGTGACATCCTGCACTGTCAGTGAGGGCGTGGTGGTGTAGCTGCGGGAGGGGAAGGCAGTGGGATGCTGGTAGGAGGAGAGGGCTGCGGTGGGGAACGTTCCGGATGAAGACAAGGCTCCAGTGAGAAACAGTTCTGTAGTTGAGGAGTTTGCAGCTGTGAATGAAACACACACACACACACACACACACACACACACACACACGCAAACAACAAGCAATACATTATATAAACGTCATCAACACTTAAATATTGTAGTATTTTAGTATAAAAGAGAACAAGTTATATGTGAAAGTAAAACAGCCCTATGTCTGCACGGACAATAAACCACAGAAACAAGTCATCCCAACATGCATGGTATAATATAATAAGTAAACAACAAACTAGATTTCCTCGATATACCTGTCTGCCATGAGGGAGTCCTAAACTGGGGAAGGAGAGAAGCAGTTGCAGGTCCAGCCTGAAGGCTTCGGGACTCGATGGCAGGAAGAAAGTTCATGACCGAGGGTTCAGTAGTGTTACCACCAGAAGTATGCAAACTCGTTTCAAAGACCCCAGACAGACCTAAAATTGTCAAACAAATACATAAAGAATGCAAGTGGTGAGAAACACAAAGTTCCATGTATTTACATTGGAATTGGATGCTCAACTGTTCTGCTCTAACCTGCTGGGTGGTGTGTGGTGGTGTAGGCTGGGATTTGGCTGGAAGCATACGTTTGCCGCTGGAGAAGTTCCGACTCCAAGTGTGTGGCAGCATAACTGGAACTAATCAAAGAAAAACACAACAACATGTACAGTATACTGGTGTAATAGCTTTCAATCTTTAGCCATATTACATTTTCAGGCCTGTACGGAAAAAGTGTTCAAACAGTCCTTAACTAAAACGTAATGTATTTACTTTAGACAACAATAATGTCAACCTACAGTTCATAATGCCTCATCAAATGTCTTTCTTTGCCATCAAATGATTTTAAAGCTATTTGATAGTGAATCCGTCTGCAACATAGCGGTTTCCAAGAGGATCAGAACTCACTAATAATATCCATGAAAAAAAAAGCCTCCAAAAGTAGTACATATCAAACAAGCATAATGTAGACAGAAGATGTGCACGGTTTGGGCAGATGTACCAACTTTCAAGATCAAATCATCTCCTTGTTTATAATTGAAAGAGGGCCCTCAAACCCATCAAAGTTCATGAAGGCAGATGGTTGCCTGATACATGTGGTAATAAAGGTGCTGCAAATTGAAGACAACATGTTAGCAACCACTTAGATTTCACACATGGTAACATCGTACAAACATTTACAACATGGTAACAACATTTAATACTTATACATATACACTAGTTTGTGTAATTACAACTGCATAACTGTGGACGCAAAGCGGATACGTTTGCCACTGTTCATGGCCAGGAAGTTCCCTAACCCATTTGCTCATAAATATTCTGCTGCTACATGACATTTACACAGCCATGGGATTCATCATGAATTAGCTTAATTATTAATGACGAGAAACCTGTGAAATATGAAGGTGAGGTGGAGGGTTAGACTATATATTTCTCCATCTCTTTCTTTCTTTCTCTCCTACCATCTCTCTCTCTCTCTCTGTATGTGTGTGTGCATAGAACAGTTAAGAGTTTTCAGGTGATCATTTGTTCCCATTAGTCTCGCTATCAGAAAATAGATTTGTGCAATTTGCTTCTAAAAAATCTGTTGTGTCCACCAGTGTACAAACAGCTGTTGATTAAAGCCAGTGAGGAGAACTGCTCTATTGGCCTCTCTCCAAAAAGGCGTGTTGTTGGGGTGTGAGCAGAAGGGATGTAAAGACTGATGATTCTGGACTATCACACAGAACGATGAACCATATTGCACTGTATAGTCCTAACATGTTCTAATCTTGTCGTCTACAGTACATTCCCAGTCCTAGCTTTGCACATACACAATACATATGTGTATGCACCTAGCAACTTAATACCTGTCTAAAATCTAATGTTCCGCTAAAAGTAGAGAAAACAACAATAGTAATGGCCCTGGGGAATTATATGACTTGTGGAACATTAGTTAATGTACTAGAACTCAACTCAAAAAAAGTCCAAATAAGTTCAAGTCAAAACACAATAAGGCCTACCTTTAAAGAACCTTTTAAAGGCTTTTCATGTCCTGAAATTTGAGGAACCAGACTTGCATACACTGAGAGTGAAAGTGGAAAACCACAACCAGATGACTATCACTGACAGTAACAAGAGGAACACACTGTCTTGACAACAACTCAACTCTATGTGTAGTAGGTCATTGCATTGTAACCCTTTCTAAGCAAGCCCAAAGTTCTTCAATAAACTTGAACAGCAAATAGTGTACATGTTTGGACTAAATATGACCTACAATGCTGGGTCATTCCGTGTCAAATCAGACAAAATACAGGAAAATGGTTGCTGCAACGCCTCAGATTTTGCTCAACCTACTTGGTTTGTCTACCTACTGTAATATTTAGGCCCCAAAACTAAGACCTGTGAAATATTTAGTCAAATTCCAATGTTTTCATCCATAATTATGTATCATTTTTACACCTTAAATGTCTTATCTTTGAGGTCATGTTTGGGCAATAATATAGTGAAAGTATTATTCCTGGCCTTCCCATTTACAGGGTGGTAGACAGACATGTGAAGTAGCAAGTAGGAACACAAAACCCAATGTGGGAATAGCTCTGTTTATAGTAATTTTGTGTATTAAGTGCCAATGATGTACCATGTTTCATTACATACATAGACTTACTTGACTGCACTGTGTATACCTGTGTTTTCACTCTTAGTCCTGAGGCAAAACAATGATTTTGACTCCATTTATTTATCTATGGTACAACAATGACACGTGTAACATGTACACAAAATGCCCTCTACTTTCACACATACCATTTTAATCCTATACAAATTAAACCTCCCCTTATTCAATCTTCAAACACCATTATATTTGGAGAGCTTAAAGATTGGTACAACATCAATAAAATATAGAATGTACAAAAAAAAGATTGACAAAAGCAAGTTTACACTAGCCTTAATGTCACTCTTTTTTCCAAACCTCGGGCCTTCAATGGGCATGCGGTCCAAACTTATAATGGTCCAGTCATACTAAGAAAATGTTTGTCTTCTACCCTACAAAGTTTGCCATGATGCCCAAACATTGCCCCCAGATAACATGATTTTCAGGCCATAAAACTTAAGTAACTTCAAGAGCTGAAAACAGAAATATTTTACAGGCCTTGGTTTTGGGGCCCATTCTTGATATAGACAAGGTTTGAACAAAATCTGAGACAACAGCCTTATCTAATTTGACACAGAATGACCCATGCTGCTTTACCAAGTAGGCTGCATTTCTTTGGTTATGACACAATTCCAATAACTTCATCTGTGCATCTTATTTGTTTTCTCTATAATCACTGACACTTGTGGTACCTATTACCAGACTGTAACTTGCCAAACACAGATCAGCAAATGCATTTCAGAAAATGAAAAGGGAAAAAAAGTCAGTTACAACACACTTAACACATGTTTACATGCTATGACAATATAGTAAAGAGATCATAAGGTTCCCAACACATATTACCACTCAGACTACCTTGCCCAAAATGATTGGAGGCATAATTCAGGTGAAGGACTCAGGACAACTGGCTGGCATTTTATTGGTTTACTGTCACAGAGAGAATTGGTAATATGACAACACATTCACACATCTTTCTCCATTTGGATGGTCTTGAATCAAAGACAATTCCACAGGCCTTACTTTCAGCTCTAACCATCTCAAAAACATTTGCTTAAAAGGACTTTGCAAAGTTCACAGGACTGCGCATCAACCATTTAGAGTATTTCAAAGGGATGCAGGGGAGGACAGTCTCTAGAAGCAGGTTCAGGGGGCAAGGTCTGATCTAAATGGATGATATCCTCCATGTCCCAAATATGTTAATAGTCCTTATGACACCATTTTGGTGATGGGAATTTGCATTGATTCTAATAAACAGAACAAGCTCCATGCTGTGTAATGGACTACTGTATGCCATGAGCGGTAGCTGTTCAGGACTTAGACTAATACAATATTAGGCTACTGCGTAGTCTACAGAACATTCTCCAATTCAGTTAGTCTCTGGAGGACTACTGCCAAATAATCAATGTTAATAGCTTGATCATGGAAGGAGATTCGACACACAAAATAATATCAAATCAAACTGTATTGGGGAGGATCATTCAGCCCATGCAATATTACACATTCGGCATTAGGACAAACATAGCCCACATACAAAGGAAAATGCCCAAGTAATGAGACTTGTACACACTGAAAATCAAGTTAAATCAGATGTTGAGTAGTCTAGGCTATTGAGAATTCAGTGAATGATCTGAATTGTACTCTGTTGGAATCGAGCTACTGGTACCATTAGCAGACCATGACAAAACTTTCAGGTCTGGAAAACTTTTTCAAGCACTAAGCTAATCATTAGACAAATAGCCTATTTGGAGATACCACTGACAGGCTCATCTGTCACATAAGGTTACATTTTGATACTGTAGCAGGCTACGAGCTACTGTAACATGCAGGATGACAAGTGGGTCACGTTAAAAATGATTGAATCATAAGCACTTTCAACCAATGTGCAACGCACGTTGCTTCGAATTAGCCGACTTCCATGTTGCTAAACCGCAAAGTTCATTGACTTTTGTTTAGTAAACTGTGGTTTGAGTGCACGACGGGAACAATAGCACTTAAATTCGTTCTCTTCGTGTGCACGATTAACAGTTTTTGACCAGGTATCCCGCATGACACGTCGCCCCATGGTAACACTGATTATGTCTGTCATATTACGGGAAATAATTTCCGAATAAACCAAACACATTTAAAATAGTCTAGCTATACAGGAGGAGTAGATCGTAGTTAGACTGCCTACACAAGTCGTCTGCGTGCAACATAAACATCTCCATAAATCGAGCGAACATGATCCTTCTTTTTCCAAATGCACCCATAGGCTATGCAGATAATCCATTGTGCTTAATGGCAATTAACGTGCAACAGTGCAGTAGTAGCCTACGCATTGTAGCCCAAGTGACGGACCAGTGTTTTGTAGATGTCTCGGATTCAGGAAAATAATACTTTACTTTACTGATACTTTGTTAAGTCCAAAACCATGTAAAATAAACAGTGAATTGTGGTAAAACGGCGCGCGCTAACTTTAAAATGCCCGTCACATTTATGTTTGTTATGCTAGGCCTTCCATCACCGGAATTTTCTTTGGAAGGTGACCCGCCCTCCCCTTCATCTCTTACCTTGGTTTAATGCATGCGGTGCTACGCTCGTAGGCCCAAGCTGCGGTCTGTGGTGGAGGGGCAAGCGAGTCTGCGAAGCTTGGAGTCGGGTAATTCCTGTCCATCATCCGGTCGAGATTGGGAGTGATGCACTTCCCCGATATAGCTTTGTGGAGTAGGCACACATTCAAGTAAGAGGCCGGTTGAAACAATCACATTTTCTCGATGCATACATCGGAGGCGCCGACGAGTTGAGATACCGGTGTATCTGCGGCAGTGACTTCTAGCGAGAGATTAATGTATGATGATTATCACTGTGCATGTCCCCTGAATCAAACATCGTCCTGGCTGTGCATGGTGGTACGGTACTTGGATCGGATCCTCATGTTGGTTTATTTCCCAAGATGCACTTCCGACTAGTTGGAGTTGGAAGTTTTCGGTCTTGATGCGTTCTTCAATGAGGATAAGCATAGTGCATGTTTAGTATGCTTTACGCCGCGTGCATATAATTTAAACCTACATACAAAATCATACAAAATAGGCTATTTGTATGACTGATTTTCTATATTAGGCTACATGTTAGCCTACCTAGATTTAAACATTTACATTTTGCATAATACATATATTTGCCCATTTCTGCAATAACTCAAGACAAACCAACAATATTAGTTTCATTGTGTTTTCATGCAAGCCCCTTTACATAGCCTACCTCATTAGGCTACTAAAATAGGCTGATAATGTTTTCAGATGAACGGCATAATTGTGTTTCTTTCCATGTAGAATTCAACTTTTAAAACATTTACATAAATCCTATGGTTTTGTAATTGAAGTGTAGCTCACTTAGGCCTTTAGGTAGCCTATGCTCTTGCAAACACAAGACAGGAAGTGTATTAAAACTTAAAAAGTTTATTGTAAAACAATCACAGTATTAAGATGATATGGTAGCCTATGGGACAGGATAACATAGGGCCTAACATGATACCTGCAGCTAGAAGACCTTCTAACCTTTGGTTTCTTGGCCATAGGCTTACACAGTAAGGGATGATGAAATCACAAAGGTGTTTTGAAGTGTAAGGTGTATTCACAAGCCAAATGTATTCATCTTGGCAGAGCAGTGTCTTAGACAATTATTAAATTATTCGAACTGTGCAGTGTGCAGGTATAGACTGACAAGTTGCACATAGTAAAAGTCTTTGTATGTCCACATCGGTGGAGGCCTAAGTTGCAACTCCTGACTATTTGGTGTGACAAATGGCATCACAAGCTTCTTGTAGAAGCAAAAAGCTGAGGGCTATTTCCAAAAATATTTCCCAACATACAAATGATTAAATATACATTTATACACATTCACATACATTTCTGAAAAATACACATAAGAAATAAATAGCCTCTCACCAGATAAAAGTGCATACACAACTTCAACTCTGATACAGTATCTCTGTTTTACCAGCAGTTCAGTTCGGTCAATCTTGAGTAATGTTGCCTGAGGTTTGCAAGTGAAGAATAATTTCAAAAGTCAACACAATCATTCTTCTCATATTCCCTGTAGTGCTTTCTAGTAAAATTACCTGCAAGTAGTTTACTAATTAATGGTAAATGTTAACTGCCTTTCATACAACAGGTAAATACCCTGTTGTAAACAGTGCTTAAAGACCATAAGGTCTGTCTGTGTTCAGCATAAAACCTATAAATATAAAGCCTGAAAGTCAAGTGTATTCCTCTTTGGAGCTTTAGTTTCAGAAAACAAATGTTTGTAAAGGTAAATAATTATTGTCCTCAATTAAGTCAGTGTCAAACATACTCTATGTTGTCTGTTTCCAAAAACATCCACTTCATATAAAATGATATACTGCCTTCAAAACATAGTTAATTTAAGTTACCTCTTCATTCAGTCCCTAAAGTGCTATATTTCAAGCAAGCACCAAATATTTCATGTTTGCCAACGAATGTTTCTCATGTGATTCAAACTGAAATCGATGGAAAACTAGAATAATAAAGCCAAATCTCGCTCATCAATACAGCAACCAAACATGAAATCAACAGCACAAAGCAGAACAAATTATCACATTAAATGCAAACTTCAAGCCGGTCACTCTGAAACCATGGAACATCTATAACCCCAGCCTTATGATTTCCTTCATAACATCTCCCCCAGAGTTCCTACAAATTGATGCTACCGTCGAATGGTGCCTGGCCTTGACCTATGGAGAGTCAAAAGTGGCATTGATGAATGCTCAAAATACAAGACACATATTTACATGCATTTTATGGATCATAACAGATGTCATAGCCACCAGAATGTCATCTTTATAGCTCCAGTTAATTAGCATGGAAAAGACAAACAGGTAGACAAATTGTGCAAACTGTACCCTGGGTATGGAGGAGGGGGAGCATCATGTGGCCCTGCGCCGGCTATCGCCTGTTCATAGGAGGGCAAGCCTGGGGCGACCAGACCCTCTGGAGATCCTTGTGGCTGCATTGGCTGGAGAGAAATCTCCTCCAGTCTCCGAATGATCAGAGATGCATTGCTCCTCCTGGAGCGTGCACGGTGAGGTCTGGTGGTGATAAGAAACATTACTAACAGACTGCAACAACAACGGGTTTGCAATTTACAATACAAGTTATTTTTAGAGTTTATTAGTGGGATAAACACATTTACATTAATAATCTTGTTTTCAAGGGGGTCCTTCTTATGGCTGATATTTATTGAGGCGCATTTTCACCCCATGCTTTTGTGAAATTGAGATTACTCCATTCTGCTACCAAGAGACTGGATATCTTTTATGTGCACATACACAACAAACAACACAGAACACTGCACAATGTCTCTAGCATAGAATAGAAAGAGAATGGGCAGGCCCGCAGATGCACAACACTGTGCAAGAGGATACAATTGTCACTGTAGTTGGAAAACCAGATGCCTCACAGGGCCTCTATTGCCAGCATCATTAAACATTGCCAAGAAAACATCTGTCTCATCTTCAACAGACACAGAGACTGAACTTTGAAGAATAAGCCATATCTGACACTGGCCAATGCAGGGACAAGATTCAAATGCACAAAAGAGCATGATATGCTTGAAACAGATTGGCCGGCATAATCACAGGATCTCAGCCATATTGAGCTTATGTGTAAACAACATGACTGCAGAAAGAACTCAATCAAGCCAATTAAACCTGTGGCCACTCATCAAGCCAATTCACATGCTTCAGAGGTCATGGGGTGACATTTCTGCGATAGACTTGTGCCAACAGTAAGAACCATAATTGATGCAAATAGGGGATTCATTGATGAAAGTGAAGATTAAAGCACAGAATAATTTCAAATGGAAATCATAATTTTTTAATCGTATGAATGTCTCAAATCTATATTTTCTATTCACGCCAGTAATTTGATTAATGGGGAAAAAGTGACATTCCAATGTATTCTAAACTTTTGATTAGTTGTGTACTAAGTAGCCTAGTACTTTAATGGTTGGCAGCAGTTCATACCATGCACTATTAATTTGAGATAAAACAGATTTAACTCTGGTTCAGTGATACATTCCCACAAGAAGCGGTGGATAGCATTGATAACAGCTTTACAATAAAACGTGTAGGCTATGTTGCACCATGTGTCTTCAGTTTCAGTTCTCACCCTGGAGGACCGCCGCCACCCTTCAACCTTCTCTGACAGGCATACCAGACGACCAGGCACAATATAACAAGTGCGACTCCACCTGCTATGAGTCCCACCAATAATGCAGTCACGTCAAAGCGTGATGGATGATCCTCCTGGCCTATCAGTATGAAACACAGTAATAAACAGAGATAACAGTGTGAGTCATTTCACAATTGAGACGGAAATAGCATTACGGAACTAATGAAACCTTTTAATATTTAATATTAAGACTTAAAATTCACAATGAACTTATTACAAGTTAATGGGTCAGTGAATATCTAGTAATGTCTGAACTGATAAAAAAAAAAGTAACTAGCCCACCCACAAATACCAATAAAAATGATCAGACTTACTGGTGTATGTTTTCCAAAATTTGTCCTGTAAAATACACTGTATTAGAACTTTCACGCCATTCATGGGGCTTAAGCTTCTCAGTTGAAAATAAGGTTTGCTATGCCATCTAATTTAGACTCAATAACTATAGCATTTAAGAAACAAGACCACTGAAAACGTCATGAGGGCGGAACGTGCTATACAGGTAGGACTGCAGCACAATAGCTGATCTAGCCATTACACCGGACAAACGTGGTTTACAGGAGCTGTGTCTTACAGAACTGGGAAAAATACTCAACTGTGTCTGGAATGTTTTCGAAGACCTCTCGTGCCTCCTCGTAATTACACACTTCCTCCCAACATTCCCTCTCCAAATTACCAGGAGTAAATATTTCAAAATCGAAACGATTTAACAGCAGATGGCGCTTAAAGAATTTGTTTGCACTTTCCTCATCAACAAACACTGCGGAGACAAAAATGCAATCAATAAACTATTAAAAACATATAGCCTAGGCTATGACATAAAATTAGCGACCATGTGGATAACATGGCAGAACGTAGAGGCCCATGCAGCCTTGCCTATTTACCTGTTTTGGAAATATCCTCAGTATCATGTATGTGTTCCAACTTTTTCGTACAAGCAGTCAGTCCATATGGCACAAGGTGGCAGAGTAGACACAAAACTTTTAACATCGCCATTCCACTGAAAAGGGAAACAATCCAACGGACTTAGCTTGGTTATTTTTCGTAGCTCAAGTATCCTACATTAGAAACACCCGCCCGGTTTATGTGGGAACCTACGCACTTTGACCTTTGATATTTAGGCTACTTTGTTACGTACAGGTGAACTGAAACTAAAAAGGCAACAAGGTAACAAGTTTCGGCGTCACCTAATGCGCCACCCAATGTCTAGTTGGGAAAGCAGTTATAGCCTACCTGGAGAAAATGATTAAATACATTGAGATGACAATCAAACTAGGCCTATTTGACAAACAGAAGTCATCTCAGCGTATTTAAATAATCGCAGTAGAAAGCCTTGAGCACTGAACAGTAAAATCCAGGAAATGATTTCGGTCTCTGTGTTTTTCTCAACTTGCTACTGACCACTCCTGTTTAGTCTACCTGGCTGCCAGACCCAATAAATCGATCTGATCACCTGGAAGGCACCTTTAAATGCGAATGCCAGAGCGTGATGAATCCAGATGAAAACGCGGAAAACTTGCAGTCAATCTCAGTTTCAGATTGATGGAGTAGTCGCTGGTCTTTGATGTAGGGACAAGTGCACTGTGCACATGATCCTGTCACTGATCTTGCCCATTTCTTTTCAATAAGACCACAAGAGGGCAACCTGTAACGCGTTTGATTTGTTTGTATGTTTATGCAAATACTTCCAAGTTTCTCAGCCTCTAGAAATTAGACGAAAACCTGTCAGTGTTGAGATATGTTGGGGTAGGTTCTGATGTAAATTGTAAGTCTATTCAGGACTGAACTCTTGTGGTTTTCTTTTCTTCTTTTCTTTCTTTCTTTTTTCTTTTTTTCTTTTTTAGAAAAAGTCTGCTTCAGACTTCAACTTTCCAGCCACATTACACTTATCAGAGTACTGGAGGTGTATTATTTTTTATTATGTTTAAGCACATGTCCAAACATAAACGTTCCCATGCATTTCCATGATACACTTATCTTTTAGTGTATTGTTATTCCTAGACATATAACAAGATCTCCCTCATTCAGGTGATCAGGAGAATAGCTCACTGCATCTCACACAATGTAGTCCATCATTTATCAAATTATAAATCACACGTCATTGTATTAATAGGACTACTTGCCAGATCCATGAGTTCATGGAAATCAAAGGTATATTCAACAGTTGAAAAGACTATTAAATATATAACAATTCTCCCTTTAAACATGCGACTACCTTGATCATGTGGGCCTAGCCTACAGAAACCACAAATCCGGTCAGATTTGCAGAGGTTGTGCAAGCTATTTTTCAGTTCGTTTCATATGGACTTGAGAGGCATTAAAATAAATACATGAGATGCAACCTCTACAAACTAATACAATTAAAAAAAAATACTGTTTTGTCTGCTCAGATGAAGCAGTGTATTGTTACTTCCAATCTGAGGTCACAGACCTTCCATCCAGATTACGAAATGGACTTGTCATTGCCAAGAGCTGGAGAATCTCAACCACACACTATCTGAGTGTGAACTGCTAACCTGGGCGTTGAGAGCCGCGGGAGAGGAGGGGGAGGTGTGTGCATACTAGTGTGTAGTGTCAGCAGTCAGATTGTTTCTCAGGCTGTTTGTCATGTTCTTTTGTAATGGGTCTAAGCGCTGTGCGACATGTGCAGCAAAAATATAGTCTTTACCTCACAGGGCAAGTTGGGTAGGAATTATGTAGACCACTTGGACAATTTAATTAAGTGCTTTAGTCGAGGTTCAATCTATCTGACAATTGTTGTGATGAAATATAGCCTAGTGTTGTGTGTGAGTATAGGCCTTGTTTGGACTTGAAACAAAGTGTTTGAGTTATTTTACTGAAATCCTAGGCCATGGGTATGGGAAAGTTTACACAAGAGAAAACCTCCTCCTTTTATGTGCATCAGTCTATTGCATATCTTAATGCGCTATAGATTGATGTGCGAGATGAGACTTTTATGGACTGAGAAGTTAAACAGCAGCACATTATACCCACTACTAGAGCGACATCTAGATATTAAGGGAAACATCTGTCACATACACAAAGAAAGAATGCATGTCTGGAATTCCATTTTGGCTGTATCCAAAGTGCATTTCACCCTCACCTCCTATTTGTCATCCCATTTTCACTTGTAATTACAAGGATTGTGCTGATACGAAATGTGAAATGTATCCAGTTGTGCTTTTCTTGTTTTTGGAGAGATGGACCAGGCAATGGGATTTTATCATATTAGTGTCTTTTGTCTCTCCATATTACACAAAAAGGAGAGAAGAGCACGCTGAACAGACCTCCAATAGTAACACTAGTACTGCTGATTTATAGACACATTTATGCATCATCAGATACATTCTTACAATTTTTGTGACTTATGTAGTCGATAAGAGAGCAACTTTTGTATACACAAATCAGCTATAGGGATGTGGGATGTTATGACAGGATATAGGGGCATCTCATAACTGTATTTGTATCCCCACAGATCTCTCATTTAATAACTTGTACAGTTTCTCTTTGAATTACAATACTTATTTATTCATGAAGTGGGGAGGTCAGTTTGGGGTTTTAAACCCCATGAATCATAATTGCCCCTTCATTAGGATGCACTTAATAGATCTAGGCCGTGATTTTAGGGTGAAGGAGACAAATTGTGGCTCTGCATGTTGTTATTTAAGGTTTTATATTTGCAGTAAACAGCTAAATATATTTGAAGATAAAAGTACCCATCTGTGGAATATTTCAAAATGCAATAAGTATATAATACCTGGGAAAACCCTGAGTTTGATACAGAAAACTAACAGGACATGGTCTTCATTAACTTTTATTGTTGGATAAAAAACTCGATAGACACAGCTGATGTTTGGGGCGGGTGAGGGGTTAGCTTAAGAGGAGGTGGAGAGGGCTTGAAGGCTGGTCTTCACGGTGGCCAGGTTTTGCTTCCAGGAGCTGAGGCTGTCAGACAGCTGCTGCCACTGCTGCTTGCCAAAGGTGCGATGTGTACTGTGGCTGCAACACAGAACCCAAAAGTGTTTGTGAATGGTGGGAGCACAGACTTGAATTCCCATTTTTTTCCATATAAACGACATAATCCTCATTACACATACGGCAATGTAATTATTTTGGTCAGCTAGTTCAAACAAGGGTAAAGAACACAATGCATAATTGTAATCCCAGTTGCTGAACTATGACTTACCTCACAACAACTTTTCGCTGTGTCTGGTCAATTTTGCAATAAACCATCTTGGTCCGAACGGCTAAAAAAAAAAATATATATATATATAAATACGTGTTACAAATGCAGCGGCCAATTGACCGTGTGAACAACCTCAATTAACATCAACTTCAATTGCGCATTCTCTAAATACAGGCATGAATATTACCATCAATGACAAAGGCCTCCACATCCTCAGCACCGATCTGCAGCTCTTGCTGCATGGTATCAAAGGAGATATCCTTAAACTCCACCGCCATGCCCATAAAGGTCAGAAGACGCATCTTCGCCATGTTCTGATCATGTGACAGGCCTACAGAGACAGAGACAAGAGACCACGTTGTGAAAACAATCATCATTCAACTAATTGATCCTAATCATTCAGCAATAACTACTATAGGAGTTAAAGTGGAACAGGCTCTGCTAACCCTTCAAGACATATGCAACTGTAGGCACGTAAAAGGGGATACAGTAAACAAAAAAACAGATAACACTTGGACTATATGAGCAAACGCTCTTTAAAGAGATGATGCACTTCTGTGATTAATGTACATGATGTGTCAACAGTGTATTTGTTATTGGTTTCATGATGAATCGCTCATTACTGTCTAGTGCAATGATCCCTTCCCTTTAGAGGTTACAGAAAAGTCAAGCCGACAAGTTCATTGACAGGGCACAAAAGTTCCCTTTTGACCAGTGTGAATGAATCAGGAGAGAATGGGAGGGTCCACTGCTAATTAGCACTTCTGTCCCAGGCCTGGCGAAAACGCTCAGACTGCTGACACACACATTCCTGATGCCTGCTAGCCGGACGACTCCATATTAGCCACTTTGTCCACTGTGTCCGCTCCTGCACCCAACATTTACTTTGACTTGAACTCCTTTGACATCTCTTCAAATACAGGTCTAATTAATATGAACATTCCCAGTGTGCATTGGTGTAGTTACTGATGAAATAGAGTAGTTACGCACAGAAGATGTACTTACCGAGAGAATCGATGAAATCTTTATTGCTCTGGTAGAATTTCACATACGATATAAGTTTTGCACTGACGAAAATGGTGAGCAGCTAGGAGAGACAGGAATAGTTTAGTAAATTAACAGCTACAACCTTGCATTTATTGCATCTGTGCGAGGCTACAGAAATGAAGCAAAATAGGCACTTTGCCACAACTCTCTACATATACTCACATCGTGGATGAGCTCCCCCTCCAGAAAGCGCACTGGTTTTAGAGCCAGGAGGTGGTCGAACAGGAAGGTGTTGGGGTCTTTCAGAGCGCGGACAATGCACCTGGAGAGGAAGGAAGGCAGGAGTTAATGCCACACATCTGACTGGGACGCTGAATGCGGAAGCAAGCTGGCACAAGAGGATTCTGGCCCTACCTGTGAGCATCAACACGGGCTTGTGAGGCATTGTCCTCTGTGTAACTTCCCAACAGTTCCACCATCACCTTGGCTGCAGCTTCACTGTGAGGTGAAACGTAACAAGGGATTGAAATGAGACATTCACATGATACTACCAGCTCATCCTTGTCAGACAGTAGATGTGCAAATCACACGGTACCTCTTCTTGCAGTCCACCAGGGCTTCATACACAAGTCTCAACATAGTGTGCTTCTTCTCTGTAGTCAGATTCCAGTCAACGATCCACTTCCGCACCTTGAGTTAAAAAAAAAATATATATATTAGGGAATGACTAAGAGAAGTATAATATTTGTGAATAGGTTTGTGGTGAGCCTCATCACCAATGATGATGAATTAGCTTACACAGCTGGCTGAGTGGTGTTCAACAACTTGTCCCTCAACATCTCTACAACCAAGGAGATGGTTGTCCATTTAAGGAGCGAAAACAGAAAGACCCTCCTGCCCCTGGCCATCAAGGACCAAACTGTAGATTTGGTGGAAAGTTTCAGGTTCCTTGGGACCACCATATGCTGTAATCTTAAATGGAACACTAATGTCTCTTGAATTTCCCCTTGGGGATCAATAAAGTATCTATCTATCTATCTAATGTCAGCCATTGTTAAAAAAGCTCACCAGCGACTCTTCTTTTTAAGACAACCCAGCAAATGTACAGTGTCCAAGGCTGGGCTGCTCCACTTCTACAGGGCTGTGATAGAGAGCACTAACATTCCCCAGCACTGAATGGTGGGGTAACTGCTAAGCAGATGATAAGATCCAGTATATGTCCAGTGTCTCTCTCTCTTTTTTTTTTTAATCTGCAGTTTCTTGTATATGTCCAGTCTGATGTATTGTCATCATTGTCCTATACTGTCTTGTACTGTCCTGTGTGAGCCAATCAACTGAATGAACTCCAGGCGATTTGCAACATTTGGGCAAAATAAAGACAAATTTGAAATAAGTGAGTTAGGAGTCCTCTCACTGTCCCAGACTTAGGTGCTACTTTTAACGTGAGAACGTGTGAATACAGGCCCTGGTGCCAAAATTATGGGAAACCCCATAACATGTATAACATGTTTAAGCTGCACAGTGAAAATCAACACACCTGATCAAGTTCTGTTGGAATGAAGGCAATGGCGTTGCAGGTTGCTGCCACCTTGATGAGGCCACAGTACACAGTGTACCTCACGGGTGTGTTCTCGTCCATTCCATGGAACAGGTTACTGAGGCTAAACAAAACACAGCACATTTACCAATTAGAGCCCCGATGTAGGCTACACCACCACATACATTTTTAATTTTGTATCAAAGACACAAGACTGTCACAGACAGTGTACATTCAGGACTCACAGCTGCATCCTGAGGGAAGGACGTTCTCCTTCACGGAACTTTACCAGCTTCTCACATAGGCTCTCGATTAAGGCCTCCTGTTTCTCAGTCTCCAAAATTAAGAGAAGAGAAACGATGCTGTTCATCACACTCTCCACATCTGTAACAGGGAGATAAGAGAAAGTCAAACTGAGAAAAGAAGAATATGATAAGGGCAGCTCGGTGACCAAAAGGCATATATGAGCCTCAAACATACACACACACACAAACAATAGTTTTCTAAGGACTGATTTACCTTCACTCGTCCCTCAACTGCTGTTACAGGGAAGTGACATGTCAGACTATGGCTGCCCTGAGACTGTTGAGCAAACAGTACATACCTTTGTCATCATCTTTGAGGCAGACGTCGCAGGCCTCGATGATCTGGGCCAAGTCAACATGCAGCCCACCCTCGGAGTTTTCCTCTGAGATCTCAGCTCCTTTAGCCTTGATGTAAGCTCTTAGCTCAGACGCCTGGAAGCGCGCACACAAAGGTACAACAGCTTATTCACTCAGTAGCTACTTCACGTACCAGCTGGTTTCACACTACATTAGATTAATCGACACATCAAAGTGGTTAACATGTATTTAACAACGACGACCGCATAGGCCATTCTAAACTCCACTTTTCCCACTGACACGAAGTATTATTGTGTAAGGTGGGCCCTGTCTCATAGCATTAGCGGTATGGGTAAGCTAAGGCCTCTCCAAAGCGGTCTTGCTAATTGGTTAAGGTTGCTAACTGGCAAGCTAACGGTTCGTTTCATGTATGTAGGCTACTCGTGGAAATGGGTCAGGGTAAGGTTAAATGTGGACAAAGAAATTGCTTAGGCTTTACCTGATCCTCCTCTGTTATGTCGATAAAAGCGGGGACACTCATTTTTATGTATTTTACTGAGCCCAGATGTAATCCACGCTCAAACCACGGCTCCACGACCGGAAAAGAGGTTGCGCTGACACTGAAGATTGTATTTCCGGGTTATCATCTTAAAGTGCCAGTGATCTATTTTGTCTGTGACTGATTTCTTTTACTGTCAATGTGCCTGGCCAGTGAGGTCTCTTGTGTCTTACTCTGTCATAATATATTGATCTTTCTAAGTAGGCTATAAGCAGACATCAATTTAGTTTATTCTCTTGCAAAACCATAATTGTAAGTGAAAGCAACTGTAGCCTATGTATTTAACTATTATAACCATGTAATTTGCTATAGGTTTCCTGGTTCAGGCAATGCAAATAAGAACAGCTCAATCAATCAACCAATCAACAAATCAATCAAGAAAGTAAGTAAGTAAACAAACAAACAAACAAACAAACAAACAAACTACAGTGGTATATGATGTAACAACGCTGTTGAGTCTTCAAGAAGAAAATCAAGTACACATCCCAATACTTTTCCATCCCCTCTTTAAACTGCAAATCATGCTATTCATAAAAGCATTACATTCTCTCTCCACAAAGCAATACAGCAATATGTGAACTGCTTGAACTAGCCTACAAAACAATTATAAAATTTATTATGAAATTATATGAGAATTTAAATGTGCCAAATTATGTGTGTGCATGTGTGTGTGCCAGTGTGCAAACTTGTGTGCCCTGCTTCACTATGGTAAATCTGCAACAAATGACAGTATACTTTTGTAACACCCAAATGGACATCTATCTTCATATTGTATACGTATAGTATGTAGTGAAAAGTTTTGTCCACTGTCTCATGTCTGTGCAATCGGTTAATCAATAAGGAAATACATAGATAAAGAAGAGAAGAGGAAGACATGTCTAAGTGCACGAGTTGTTCCCAACATGCTTGTGCTCCTGCTACTATAGCTTGGGGATAAAAACGTTTCCGCATTATTTCTGTGTTGGCCCTCAGGCTGCAGTAATGTTTCCCAGAGCGGCAGAGAAGAGGCAGTTGTTGGGGTGACTGGTATTTCTGGTCATTTTCTTACTCTGCGAATAGATTGACTTTACTCTCCTGGGGTGCGTTTCTAGAAAAGTTAGCAACAGCGTTGTTTAACCACCGTGGTGCGACGCAACTTGCTATCAAACAACGACAGTGTAACACCTGTTTCCAGAAAGCATCGTACCTGTGTCGCAATTCGCTACCTCCATTGTTCGAACACCGTTGTTCCAACAACGTTGTTGAGGACCCAGCGGCACATTTCATTGGTGGAAAAGGTGTCAACGTATAATACCCCACCCACTAGAAATGCTCCGTCACTGGATG
Source organism: Sardina pilchardus (assembly GCF_963854185.1). NCBI lineage: Eukaryota > Metazoa > Chordata > Actinopteri > Clupeiformes > Clupeidae > Sardina > Sardina pilchardus. The sequence goes on along the minus strand of NC_085004.1, from coordinate 29,722,471 downwards.
CCTATCACTTGTCTTTTATAGATTCTCCTTTCCTTCCTCGATCCTCGTCCTTACTGAATGATAGGGCGGCAACAATGGGATAGAGGACCGAGGATCGAGGAGGGATGTTGAGAGGCACCCACTATGTGTCGACGAGTCTAATTTAAACCCAAAGTGATTCATGCTGGCATTATCATTGCTATCAGAAAAAAATGTAAACCTATGCAAGCACATGAAACAGTTTGCTTAAGCTGTCCAATATATGTACTTATTTGTGTGAAATATCTAAAAAATATCTGTACAAAATATATATGGCCTAGACTAATTACAAATTATCACAATACTAAATCGGTGTCTGGTGGTTCAGCTGTTGCATGTCAGTACATTGCGCGCGCGGCACAAGTTCGCATCTTACCTCTCCATGTCACTTTTGAGTAAGAGCAGGCATACCACACACACAACAATAGGTTAGACCCTAAATATATTTAATTGCGTTACATCGAGTGGCCAGGAACACGACATCAGTTTAATAGTTCCACGACATTACTTATTAGGGTTATTTCCACGTTTCACTAGTCAGAAACAAAAGCATGTGTGATGCATACGGGAAAAGAACCTACGATGTTGGGGTGATAAGCCACCTACCTTAACCACTACACTAATGAACGGAGTACTTGAGCCGAGGGTTTGTCAATATCATAACAGTAGCCTACCAAAACGCAAACCAACACGCAAATGAACGCAAGGTAACACACGTAGCAAGAATGAGCCCAACTGTATTTTACTTTATATTAGCCTACAGTATAGCGCAATCATTGAGTCACGAGCAGTGGCGGTTTTAGGTACGGGCGAACCGGGCGGTCGCCCGGGGCGGCATCTTGTATGGGGCGGCACGAGCGCTTAACCCTATGAGCCCGACTGACGCAAAGTGCGTCAAAAAACACTCATGGGGGCGCTCGTGGAGGATCTCGCCTGGGGAGTAATTCAGTCTAGAACCGCCACTGGTCACGAGAAAACAACAACTTAGTGATTTTTGGTTGGGCGCTTGTGATTTTTGGTCAGGCGATCTTGCACTGACGACATCACCAACTGGAACTCCCAAGGTACGACACAGGTGCGACTGCCCAGGGGCAGTAGTTCAAACGACCAAACTTTGCGTCCTTGTTTGCGATTGAGAGTTTGAACTACCTTTTCTAGAAACACCAAATTCAAGAACGACGGAGCGAACTCCCAAGATTGCGACGCAAGTTAGCAAACGACGCTTTCTAGAAACGCACCCCTGATGTATATTTCCTCTAGGTAGTGCACTCCTGGTGGTACGTTTGTGTGTGTGCGTGTATGAATGTGTGTGTGTGCGCATGTGTGTGTGTGTGTGTGTGTGTGTGTGTGTGTGTGTGTGTGTGTGTGTGTGTGTGTGTGTGTGTGTGTGTGTGTGTGTGTGTGTGTGTGTGTGTGTGTGTGTGTGTGTGTGTGTGTGTGTGTGTGCGTGCGTGCGCGCGCGCGTGCGTGCGTGCGTGCGTGTGTGTGTGTGTTTAGACAGACAGTTCTAGACAGATCCAGGCATGAGGTAATCATAAATATGGGACAACAGTGTAAGTGAGGCAGCAGATTCACAGATGCTTCTCCCAATGTAACACACTGCTGATGTAACACACACACATTCACATCCACAAGCGGTTATCATCGCAGTTCAAATCAGAGTTCAATTGTTCATTCAAATGACACTTCTGAGATGTGGGTGGGCCAAAGCATAACAGATTTGTTGCTGTGGCGTGGCTTCAGGGATCAAAAACTTCCTCCAGCACTTCCAAGTTTTTTGTGTCCAAGAAATCGTCTGATAATCTGTAAAAAAATTATCTAATTTTATCAAAACCAATACGCTTGCTCCAGTGGATTTCTGCTCTACTGTAACTGTTTCTTGTCTTGACAGCAGGGCTTGTTTGTTATGTGCACCTTACCCTCTCGATGCATCAAATTAACATTGGAGCCTAGAATTTAGCGAGACATTGTTCTCATCTGACACAAGATATCATGAAGTAAAGACAAGGTATCATTCTCAACCATCTAGGCTATGAGGGAATTCAACAAATGCCTCAGAATAAAGTAAGAGGACAGACAGATCCTTCAGCCATTTTAGATACTTGAAAATGTATTGAGTTGTTTGGGTCATGGGTGCGGCCTTTTAACACTGATAATTATATCCTAGCATTCCTCAAAGAATTCAGCAGACGCTACATTTAACTTATCAGATTAACTAAATTGTATAGTTATGTTTTGTGCTCTTAGTGATGAATGCTTACTAAAGATGTCAAGTTTTGAAATGTATGCCTGTTATCTTTATGGTCCTCTTCAGTATTAAGTCATTGAGGGGATTCATGCGCGTTGTTTCACAGATGACTTGTTGGAGTGATAGATAACCTTAAACTATGCAATGTCATAGAGGTTACACAGAGTTTAAAGTGTATGATTCACATAATTTGTCTGGCCTCAAGTGAGGGCAGGCTTATGATTTGTATACCTCTCTGCCCTATTGTTAACCTCTTAACAATGAGAATGGGTATGACAACTTTCCTAAGTATAAGCAGACACCAATGCATTCCCTTTAAACATAGATCTCCATTTCTCGAGGTCACCGAGTACTATCGGTAAGAAGTAAAAATAATGAAAACAGTCGGTTTTATAGTTCAAGTTGTTGTAGTCAACAGTTAGAGCTTCCAGGTAAAGAGCTGCTCTAGTGGCATGTTCATTAGCCCTTATGTTCATGCCCCCAGAGTGTAACACTGAAGCTGCCTGGCTGCTTAAACTGTTGGCTGCAGTAACACAAGCTAGGTAAAAACCGTGTTGTGTTTGTTTTTCAGTACTCACTACTCAGTGACCTCAAGATACGGAGATCTATGTGAAAAATCATCGTAATTCCTTTAATAGATCAATAGATCAATAGAAATAGGTAGAAACTTTGTAATGAATACCTTCTGATTTTTGGAAAGATAAAAACAGATAGTCATATGTTCACTGGTTATCACCGAGGTCTACAGTTCAGTAAGGTGACAACCACAGGGAAAAAGCTTCCCCTGGACCTGCTAGTTCTGGTACAGACAGACATGTTGCGCCTCCTGGATGGAAGGAGGGTGAACAGTCTGTGGTTGGGGTGTGAACAGTCTTTTATGATACTGCGCACCTTTTGCAGACATTGCTTGCACTGGACAGTCTCGATGGAGGGGAGCGAGGAACTGGTGATGTCTTGGGCAGTTTTCACCACCCTATACGGTGCTTTCCGGTCAGAGACAGAGCAGTTGCCATACCATACTGTGACACAGTTGGTAAGGATGCTCTCGATGGTGCAATAGAAGTTCACCAGAATCTGAGGAGACAGATGGATCTTTAGTCTCTTCAGAGAGAAGAGATGCTGGTGAGCCTTCTTGATCAAGGTAGAGATGTTGAGGGTCCATGAGAGGCCCTTGGAGATGTGGACTGGACACCCAGAAACTTGAAGCTGGTGACACGCTCAACCTCTATCCCATTGATAAGGATGGGGTTGAGTGTGCCACCATTAGACTCTCTGTAGTCCACAATGAGCTCCTTGGTCTTTTTAGTGTTGAAAAACAGGTTACACCTCGCTGTTAGATGCAGGGCCTCCTCCCTGCAGGCCAACTAATTGTTTTTCTGCTTTTTTAAAATGATTATTTTTGTTAGTTTCTTTTCAAGACAAATGACAACATTAGGGACATGAGAGCCAAAAACCATAACTCATTGAAACTCATTGTTTAAATTTTGGTAAAAGTTTGAACTTGAATACACACACACACACACACACACACACACACACACACACACACACACACACACACACTTATAGACAGTAGAATAGATACAATTACTCACACATGGAAAAGAAAAGTACAAAATACAAAAATAAAACAAAACAAAACAAAAAGAAAGACAAAGAGAGGCCTTTGTGAATGACACGGTCCAGCAGGAAGTGCACATATGAGACGTTATTTCCACTTACTTCTCATTGTTTTTGCTGATGGAACCAATCACTGTTGTATCAAACTTAAATGGTGTTTGAACCATACAGACGTGCAGTCATATAGGTGAAGAGGGAGTAAAGGAGAGGGCTCAGTACACAGCCCGGTGGAATGCTTGTGTTCAGGGTGAGGGTCGAGGAGGTGTGGTTATCAGGGATGTATCATGTAGTAGTAAATAAGAGGTGGGTAAACTATGAATTCTGTGATCACGGTGAGGTGGACTGTGCCATGCGTTATCATATTTTTTCAAAAGTTATTCAGACTTTCAGAGCATGAGAGGACACAAAAGGGCTTAGGGCTCTCAGGAGTCTATAAATCTACTCAGGTGCTCTTCTGCTACGGGTGAGGTTAGAATCCAAAGGAAAAAAAGGGTTAGCAGAGGCCGAGAGTTTTAGAAATATAAAAAGCCTTTAATGGTTCATGGCAAGGGACTTAAAAGCACATGGGCCTACGCGTTACGGCCATATTGGCCTTCATCAGGGCATAGACAAAGGAAGTGGTTATTCAGAGCATGTTTGATGATGGTGGAGGTCATTGAGTAATGTTTATAACAATACCAATGGTATTAAATGGTCTCTAGAGTGTTGATGAGTGTACATATTGTGAATATGAAAGTGCAATATTTGAATGTTGAAAGTTGCAATTGGTGAATAAACTATTTTGACAGGTCAATAAACTCTTAGGTGGATATACTCAATTTCTGAAATTATAATATCTATTTTCTGAAAACTTTACTTGCGTTTAGCCTCCACTACATCCCTGGTGGTTATCTAACCCAACAGACTGTGGTTTCGATTGGTTAGGAAGTTCAGTATCCAGTTGCAGAGGGAGGTTTTGATGCCACAAATACATTTTAGAAGATAGTCCATCATTTGTGTATTTAATATTTTAGAAAATGTGTTCTAAAACATATTTGTCTTAATGTAAGTAAACACGTGTGGAAGTTTCATGGTGGTTTCTATTATATCAACATTTTCAACTGTGCTTCTGCTTATCTTATTTACTTAGCGCCTCACCTAAAATGACTCACAACTGTTTAAATAATCCTTAATACAGTGACACTTATCTCAGTCCTATGAGTACGGTGGCCGAGAAGGGCCAAACACGCTCAGTTAGAGAAAGCAACTGAGCGCGTTTTGGCCCTTCTCGGCCACCGTACATCAGTAATATTGAATAGCGTGTTAGCATTCACATCAGTGGAGTCTAGACTCTGCTCAAACCTCCACACACATAAAGTGATGGCTTGCCTTATTATGTTTCATATTTTGGAATTCATAAACTTTATTTTGTTAATTATTTATAGTATTTATGATCTGCATAAACTGATAGCTAAAAATATTTAGTAATTTGTAATTGGTAATTTGAGTACTCCATATTAGTTCTTAAGAGTCATTGCACGAGAAAACCAGGCAAAACCAACAGGAGGTAGGAAGATGGGGGTCGGCCAAATCGGCTCATACTTTGTATATGTGATAAGTATGTGGAACTATGAACAGCCATATACTTAAAACCCTCAAACTCTTTTTTGTTGTGGAGTTCTGGGGCCCCTCTCAGAGAACCTCAAAAATCCAACAATTCATGGCTGAAAATGACTGAAATTGCCATTTCTACCCTGATTATCCTGATAAAGATATGAACATGAGCTTTATGTTTCCATAGAGCTTAGGTAGAATAGTTTTAAAGACCAAAAGGTGCACTAGGGGGTTATCTGCACCACTGAAAGCAGAATTTTCATCCCTCTAAAATTGGTCATTTTTAGGAGGCATTAGGTGGATGGTTTTACTGTTGCTGGACAGAGGACCATCTTCTGATTCAAAAACAATTGTCGTCTAATTGGGCCACACATAATGTGCGCCGTGCCAGGAGGGTCTTTACGGTGGGTTTTCGGGTTTTGGAGTATAATAAACCAGGCAATAATATCTCACTAAAGGGTAATTTATGGTCAATTTTTGTGTCACTGTATGACAAATTGTTAAAGAAAGCTTTAATTAACTAGAAAAGCACTCAAAGAGTGCAGACCTCTGCATGCATTGTTGTTCTGGGTTGTCATACATTTGAAACTAGACTATTCAGATCGCCGAGTGGCCATACCATGCCATTACATCGCAAACATCTGGCATTACATCTGTTTGTGATGTAATGCCATGGTATGGCCATGTGATGGCGATCTGAATATGGTTTATCATAGGCCAAAACACGACAAATCCTGCTAAAGACCCTCCTGGCACGGCACACATTATGTGTGGCCCAATTAGACGACAATTGTTTTTGAATCAGTAGATGTTCCTTTCTCCAGCAACAGTAAAACCATCCACCAAAGCCACTGCGAATATGAGATAATGCTTCTTAGAAATGACCGAAATTTAGAGGGAGGAAAATTCTGCTTTCAGTGGTGTAGATAACCCCTCGATGCACCTTTTGGTCTTTAAAACTATGCTACCTAGGCTCTATGGAAATATAAAGCTTATGTTCATATCTTTATCAGGATAATCAGGGTAGAAATGGCAATTTCAGTCACTTTCAGCCATGAATTGTTGGATTTTTGAGGGTCTCTGAGAGGGGTCCCAGAACTCCATAACAAAAAACAGCTGGAGGGTTTTAAGTATATGGCTGTTCATAGTTCCACATACTTATCACATATACAAAGTATGAGCCGATTTGGCCGACCCCCATCTTCCCACCTCTGCCTGGTTTTCTCATGCAATGACTCTTAAACTATTACACTTGTCTTTAATGTCATTATAGTGGTGGTGTGTAGGTCTAATTGAGTGCCTGTCACTTTAAGAATGTGAAGCTCGCTTTCATTTTCACAGTTCTAGCCAAGTAGCGCATAGCCAAAGGATTTGTATGCTTTAGTTTCTACGTCAAAGGAAATCTCTCTGGGATCATATAAGAGATAAGTGTCTTGCAATGCTCATTTCTGTGATTTTGGAGAGCACCACATGATAGACAGATATAATATTTGGCAACTCAAGATTTTACCAATAAGTTACTTATTTTGGAAGTTATTTAGGTTAGCAGTACAAATTTGAGAGGTGCAAGTCAGAAAATCATCTGATAATTAGCCTGGGCTATGCTACAGTATTTGTTGCTGTGTGGCCACTGCATCACTTCAACTACCGCTTACTACACAGCATGTGCTTGTGTGTGTGTGTGTGTGTGTGTGTGTGTGTGTGTGTGAGTGAGAGAGAGAGGAGAAAAGACACATGGTGGGAAGCACTGAATATCATTCTTAAAAGTAGGCTATAGCTAAGCCTACTAAATTAGGTAGTGACAATTCTAATTTCAAGGTATTGCAATACTTTTAGCAGTGGTGCACCGTGGGACGCCTAGGCTAGCCTACTAGGCCCTGCCTAGTCAAAGGAGAACAAACGCTTAGTTCATGGAGAGACAGTAGATGCAAGGAAAGTCTAGGCGCTCACCAGGTGCACCAGTGCGACCAAGGAAAAATTGTAGTCGCACCTTTGAATATTGTGGGCGCATGATCGCATTCTAAAGCCCTTAAAGACGATGAATCGAAGACTTTCACTGAATCCTCCCAAAGACGTAAGCCACTTGTCAAATGTTTAACTCATGCAGCAGGTAGGCCTACAGTTTGCGGTAGGCCTATAGCCTACTTTACAATGTGACTCATTGAGGTCATCCATAGAACCTAGACAGTGATGGTACCAACATCTCCTTGTATTATGTAATGTGTCGTGAAGGGGAATGCCAGTGTTCCAGCTGATTAACATTTACTGTCAAGCACTCCACCCGCTCTTTCATCACACCAGGAATTGGTTTTCTCCTTTTTAGTTCCTTAGTGATGGTTGTCGTCAAAGAGACATCCAAGCAGTTGCGCAAATCAATTTCCTGGCTGATTGAAGGAGGTGTGTGATGGAATACCTCATGATAAATAGTGTCTTCAGATGAGATACAGTAGCCTACTATATTCACACAGCAATACTAAATGTAACTTGTACATTCATATTGGTTTCCAACAGTGTGATTCCCACAGTCCTGCTGTGTTCACTGCCTATCTCATACTGCACCTGGGTCAGTGACTTCATCTCAAAGTGCCTTGCCTGAATGATCCTCATGTGTTCTAGCCTCTATAGGTGAGTGATGAAGACTGGCTGAAAACCCAAAGGATTTTGAGACAAGGGTGGCTCATGTTTTAGACTTAAGCATAGACTTACTGTAGCCTATGTCACTCGGCACAACGCATGCACTTCAGTCAGCAAAGCCCGAAATTCACAATTTATAACCCCCTGTATGTATATTTTGTATATTTTAAAGTTTAAAATATCAATCTGGTGCACTTTGAAAAAAAGAGAGGTTAGGCTTATTTCTATCTACTAGATGGAAATATTTCTTCTGTAGCCCAAACTACTAGCACACTAGCACATCCTCTGATCTGTCTGCAGCTTGCTAGCCAGCCTTTCCCAGTCAGAGAACTTCACAAAAGTTGAGAAATATCTGCATATTCTGTTTTTACTAATTATGCAATTAGTCTAAAGGTTCACGTATGACTCCAGTAGGAACGTAATTATAGCAGTGAAATTAAGATTAAAACATTGAACTCATTAGACCATACCTGACATGATGCCTGGCTACGTGTGCTCAGTGTTGCGCAAAAGACATGGAGGGAGGGAGGGAGGGAGGTAGAGAGGGAACCAAATGCAACAAGTCTAATATCCTGACTTCATATTTAGGTTTTTTAGCTGAATCAATATTTTTGAAAGCTGTGAGCAAACAGGAATATTATTTGTTTTTTTAAAGCACTTCAACAAAAAAAGTGCACTTTCTCTCTTGGAAGAGGGGTGTGGTTCTAGCCCCCTTTGATGTCTATGGATGCACGTGCCTGATTGTAAACCATTAACAAAAGTTTACTGTTTTATTGACCTTTTAGCAAATGACAGGTTCATGAAAACAATTGACACTATTTTGCTGTTACAATAAAACATTAAGTAAACTTTAAATGTTTACGACTAAGTCTTTAAGTCTAGACTAATTGACTGTGGTCTGCTTTGATGCCAGTTGAGCTTTGTAATTTATTTCTTTAGTCATAAAAGCAATTGGATTACAGCTTGATGCAAGTAAAATCCTGAAACACAACAGAAGACCTGTAGTCCAAAACTCAACAGCATTTTTAGGACATTACTGAGCCAAGTCATCCGTCACTGGTAGGATGTGGGCATGCGAGATACCATAGCGTTTCATTTTCCCACAGAGGTATGTGCTCTCAGTTTTAAACTTACCAGAGGGACGAAGACACATGGTACCCAGGAATCCTTCCATTCAGAGGGGAACGACCACGTTCAGGGATGATGAATGACCTCCCCATTAGCAGAGAGTCCTGAAAGTTAACAGAAACACTCATTTTGAACAAGCCATATGCTTTGTTCAGGGACATAATACAAGCCATGCCAAATAGTTAAAATCAGTATTATCATTTCTTGATTGATATGCAAGTAAAAAGCTTGCAAACTACAAGTTGTAACTTCAAGCTGCCACACATGAAGTCAGACACAAGGGGTACACTTCCTTCATTCTGTAACTTTTTCTATAACTCGTTTTATTGGTTTTTTATATAACATATTATTATTGTTTCTTTACTCTTGATGATCTCAATTACTGTATATTCTGTTAAGTTTTGTCCCTACATGACCTTTTATAAGCTCAGAAAAAAAGAACGTATAGGCCTACAGTTAGAGAGATATTATTCTGATTTCATCATTGTAGCTTGGTTACAGGGAACTGTTTATATTTATATATTCCATTAGTCATAAAACCAACTAGAGCATACCCCTGAGAATGAATGAGTCTAGGGTGTGTTCTGACTTAAAATGCTAAAATGCTTAGAATTTGAAATGTGGTTATACATCCCCCCTTTTAACACACTGTGAAATGTGTTTACCTCACTAAAACGGATTCAGAATTCACCTCACCTGCACCATCTAGTATACAAGTGAGTACCAACATTTCCCCAGCAAAGAACTACATCCTAGCACGTTTTTTCCTTCTTTTTTGTTCAAATGTCTGTATCCATTCATTGCCATTTTTGCACTTAATGAACTAATGAGAAAGCATGTGGCATGTGTCACTATAAATTCCCCTCATTAATTCATCAATTTGCCTCAGTTAACAAAATATAACAAAACAAAATACAATATGATCACATAATATATGCCTAACAAACTATACATTATGTTGGAATATAAGTCAATATGTTGGAGAAGCAAGCAGAGTTGGACATGAAGGCGTGTATAGTATGGTGGATATATCTTTGTACAAAAGGGTGTATTGTATGAAGGATCTGGTGTGAAGGATATTTGTGTACAAATATGATATGACTCTGATGAATGGGTGTGGCAGAGTGAAGATTTTTTAGCACTTTTCTGGTAAATCTGCTGATCATCTCTTGTCTGCTCTGTGGAGTGACTCACCAGCACCTGCTGTGCATAGCCATATAATGGCCAGAGTGAGCAAAGGGAGTTGGAGTGGGGGAAAACCACAACAGGATTCCAGAACCACAGCCACAAATTGCACATCGCCACTCTCTCACGGCCTTGATGTTGGTGCACACGTTCATTTATTTTCAACTCAACTGTCCACATCCAAGCATGTTTTGTTTCAACGACGAGAGGTCTCTCACATTCATACTTCCTCTGGATAGATTTGTGCCTCGCATTATAAAGACACGAGATGTTCTCAAGACCCTCCACTGTCAGGAGATAAGTGGCTGGGGCTCTGATTTGTGTTTGTGCTCCATGAGTCCTTTCATCTGCTTCTAACAGTGTTCAGAACCAGCGATTGTGAGAAGATAAGAACCTTTTGTCCGAGGAACCGGGGCCAGATCCACGAGCTGCCATGAGTGGATGGTGAGACTCAAGCGTCGTCTCGACGAGCAGAGCATAAATCTCGCCTCTGAGGGGAACACAACACGGCTCGCAAAAAAAATGAGCTTTTCCAGGACTGTCAGGCACAGTCGCTGCTCACCACCATAACATACTTAGATGTGTTATCATTCACATTCATGCTTTTACCGGAATTGCCCATGTTTTCCAACCAGTACAGATTCTCCCACATGCAGCTCAAGGACATATAGAAAGGCAAAGTGAAAGAAAACACAGTGGGCTGGCTGTGTGACAGAAATGCTATCTACATCTTTTGAAGTGCTGCCAAACAGTTCTGAGTGCTATCTCCTATATTTGTATCATTCGCAAAGAAATTATGTTTTGGTGAAGTACTGTGTTGGATGGAATGTGTATCAGCAATAGTTTAATAGCACTGATGTTTACATTTGCAGTATGGTGATGTATAGGACGCACACTGGTGTCTTTTAGAAATCCTCTGTCTCCCTATTGTTGGGCTTTAATGCCCTGCACTTGCATGTTGAGGAAGAGGAGATATGAGGACAGTGTTTTGTCAGTGATGACCGGCTACGGCTAGTTGTGTACTTCTGCTTTGGAAGAGCAAAAACGGATGTAGATAAACATTCCAGGGGCGTAAATAACATGGCTTTTCACATGGATCTTGTTGTGCATTGCCTGCAACTTAGATTAGTCTGGAGCTGATAAGTCATGACTAAGATGACCACAAATCCTGTGCTGCTGATGAAGCTGGTTTATTTGTAACTGGTTTATTTTAGCACTCCATTGCATATGTGTTATCAGCCTGCCTTCTCGGCCATCACATTTTATCTTGATTGATATGATGTCACATACCTTTTAACGCTCAAACTCTAAAAAGTTTTTAACAAATTGAAACAATTTCCTCAGCATCTGTGAAAGAACCTTTGAATTACTCTCGGGAGCTTCTGCCAATGCGTAACTCTGCCCTTCTCCCCTTCCTTCTGTAACAACGTTGTTGCTTTAAATCATGTGTTCAGTCGTCAGAGAGTGGGACTGATAAGGGGAATGGACTGGACAGCTGTCCCATCACTTCTCACTATCTTGGAGTCCTAAACTGATCTTCTCTTGTCTCTTCACATCAGAACCTGGTGGAGAACTTTCAAATACCGACATGTTGGAGGACAGATATAGGTCACATTTGCTGAAATTCACTGAACTTCTCATAATGTGTGGCCTATAAGTCTTTAGGGGGAATAGAAATTATAGAACTGAATAATGTAGACATGCACTGTACATTTAACAGTGCATTATAATAACATGGCTGAAGGCTGCTGGACTTGGAGCAATTATTTTTTCTTTGGTGTCATAGTCAGAAATTATTTGGATGCCTATGTTATCCTGAGGGATAAACCCTCTAATATCAGTTTAAGAATGAAAACAGATAACATACCAACATAGGCTACAGATATTTCAATGAAGCGATCAAATAATTAATATAACTCATATAAACTTTTACTTTACATTTACTTTTACCTTTACACATAACTAGTCCCCAACCTAATTATATACAGTATAATTAAATTCTGTTAAATTGATGAGTAGCTAACCTGGGTACACCCATGCCAGGTTAATGAGTCAGGAGGGCAAATCACACGTAGAAATGGCTGCATACATGCATGTCTCATGCACAGCCTCTGTCATCATGTGAACTGGTAGAGGGTCTGGACTAAGTATTACATTGAATGACACAGATGTTTTGACCACAATTTCTGACCACTCCTAAATGATATATCTAATTGTTCTTGTCAGTAAATGTCTCTCCCCCCCCCCCCCCCCACCCCCCCTACAGTCTGCAGAGCTGCTGACTGTAATTCCAGATGTGGGGTATGGAGATACGAGGAGGAGAGCCCATTCAGAAACCTCATGGGGGCATGTGAGGGGAAACATCCCAGCTCCCGGGATCCCGTAGGAGCTGTTTCACCCCTGAAGCCTGAGTCCAGAACAGATTGAGATAGAGCATCCTTAACTGAATCCAGCAGATCACAGACCACAGTAGGTAGAGGATCAAGTGGACTCATTTCGGTAGTGCAAAGCATAGTTAAGTAGCTGTCATCTCTACCAGATTTAAAACGGGCACAACATGAATATTTTCTGGAGTGAAAACGAAATAGGCTATAATCAGCCTGGATCACTACGTAGTCTTGCATGCCATTACCTTGTGACTGAGTCAGTGAAGAGAGAAATTGAATGATTACTCACTTTTCGCCTCTGCATACCATGGAAACATACGGATGTGTATATGACCAAATGTATGTTGGAATGACTGTACTGTTCTGGGAACGGAATCTTTCGGATGAGGTCAAAGATGATGCCATGCTCAGTTCAGGAGTTGATGATCTGAATGGTAGCTGTTGGTATACTATATGTATCGTCCCTCATATCTAGAGGCCTGACCACAGCAGAAATGTTGATGATACAGCAGGAAAGATTATGGGTCATAAGACGAAAAAGGTTGAAGGGCATACAATTATTATTTATTTATTATTTATTGTAAGTGTCCTTGGTCAGTTTTGCCATCATTTAACCAATTGGCTGATATTTGTTCTTTTTGAATAGTCCAGACATGACTATTGAGATTAGTTAAATGAGAGAAACAAGTAGGCTATTCTCCCTACTCATTAGAGTGTCAAATGTTCCAGAATTTCCCAAGATATTGTGGCAAAGCTTCCAAATCTATGACAGGGCTTTCCCTGAGGAGAACAGGGGAGGGATGCATCAGCAATGGGCTGCCTTTGGCTTAGTAAAGAAAATATCGGAAAGGGTAATGTTCCATGAAACTGGGGCAGTTTTGTTGCTTTGTTAATTCCAGCAATCCCTTGTTTTACAGGCTAATGGAAAGATAATAAGCCTCACGTTTGGTTGGCAGGGGCTTGACAAATGGGATCTGTGGGATATATCAAATATATGAACAAGCCACAAACAATCTCTGACCGATTTTATTGATAAGAGGCCCATTACAGCTCAGATTAACACCTACAGTAAGTGAATTATTATTAGGGTATTTGACTTGATCATGATAATCATGTTTAGTGCTCCTCATGAAATGTTATATATCTATGCATAACTATTTTACAATCCCAAATTATCTGTGATATTATTTCATTATGAATAAATATGCATAGTAAATAAATAGAATTATAAATAAAATGTATTATTATTATTATTATTATTATTATTTAATCAAATAAGATCTGTTCTATCCAGATCCCTGTCATCAGCGTCGGCGTGTGAAGATGGACTGTTGACCCGTGGCCTCCTGTAACACACACCCACTTAAAGGGATTCAGCCAGTCTGTTGACATTAGTGTGAGGTCAGCCGGTGTTGCTTAAACCCATAAGTAAAACTAAAGGACTCATCATTTCTCCTCACCCGCTGCAAGACTCCTCCTCCAAGGCTTGACTGTTGGGGCTGTATTAGAGACTTCAGGGGCGCCTCCTGCAGCTCCACACACAGTAGGAGAGGACAGGCGCTGCACTCCCACTCCTGTCCATCGCTCGCTTGGCTCCGTGGGGTTCGCCACTCCCTTGTGACTCTAGTGTGCGCTGTGTGCTGCTTTTATCAGAACTCAGCCGGAGAAGATACGCTTTTTTATTGGAAGTCAAGGGAGACAGGACTTATGCAGAATTTCTAAATAGTTAAAAAAAAAAAAAATTGGTTGAAAGAGTCTCTCTTCTGTTTAGCGCTGTTTGGCCACATATTCCTTCTTCCGAGACCATTCTATAGGGCGTTCCTCAATTTTTTTGGAAAGCGCCATTTTCAGGACTGCTGTCTGCGAGTGTGTGTGTGTGTGTGTGTATTTGTGAAGAAGACAAACAACGGTTTATCAATGCTGACAGAATCCAGTGGGCTGATGGGGTCGGACATCCGAGACCTGGCCGCCCTGTTGCCCGCGGTGCCCACCCTGCCAGGTGGGGGTGGTGGCTGCTCGCTGCCCGTCGCTGGCGCTCCCCAGTGGAGCCCCATGCTGGACTTCCACCCCAGCTCACCCTACGGCTCCCTGCCCACCCACTCCCTCATCAAGCAGGAGCCCGGCTGGGGGCCCACGGACCTCCACGAGGACCCCCACTGTGGCCTGGGAGCGTTCACGGTGCACTTCTCCGGGCAGCTGACGGGCCCGGGGGGCTACAGGCACGGGGCGTTCACAGACACCCCCGCCAGCCAGACTAGGATGTTTCCCAGTGGGTCCTACCTGCCAGGCTGTGTGGAGAACTCAGCAGCTCCTAAAAACCAGGGTAAGTCTCGGCAACCCATCACCCACCTACTCTTCCTCACTGTCCAAAACATCAGAGTAACTCTGTGTTATCCATGAGCGAGTCGAGTCTTCCTTCGCACACAGTCATAGTCAACAATTGAAGGAGAAATTATTTTGCATGGGTATGAAGTGGGCTTTTCAGGCTTGATTTCATGTGCTTGCAGTAATTTTAGTTGATTCAAGTCTCACATTAAGTAAATACTCGTCAACGTATTTGTGGTTTACAGCATGTAGGCTTCACTGAAGGAGAATGATGAGAAGATATTGCTGTGAAATTCAGTTCAACTCTGAACTGTATTTATTATTCTAATTTACTGTCTGCTACTGACCAACACTGAATGAGCTATGATTGAATATATTATTTAAACATTCCCAAATCATACGTTTCTTTTAACGACAAATATTCACATTGACATTAGTTGTAATGCTAACCATGTCTTTGACCAAGAAAAGAGACATTAAACAAATGTCATGTTTTTATCTATGGTGTGTAAACACCAGTGATGTGTGTGCTGCTGACGGGCAAGCGGCTGAGCAAAGCTTTTGGTGCAGTTCACTTGTGTTACGCCATGTTTCCAAATCAAGAAGTGCTACTGTTGCAGTTTTCAGTGTTAGAGTGCATAATATGTTTTTCATCATGCATTTACTATTAATCAAAACAATTTTAAGACTCTGTACTAAGAAAAATATTAGATTTCGGTGGCTTTTCCTGAACGTTTCTCTGACTTGCGTTGTTATTTGACAGTGCTGGATTTGGGTCAAAGTTGCTTTCATAGCCACACAATGATTTATACAACTAAGCAATGAGTTATTTTTGTTTTAATTTCCTGGACATGACAAAATCAGTGACTTACAACATGCTATTTGCTTAAGATTACGTGGTCATTTCCATTTACACATGCTAAAGCTGCGTTTATCATGTTTTATGGGTTCATCATAATTCTTCCTCAGTCTTCTGAGGATTTATTGAAGGGGCAATATGACAGAAGGTCAGTATGAATAAACAAGCAAAACTGGACTGTTTTGCATTTGATTAAAGATCCTCAGGAAAATTGCAATCAAGGGGCCAAGTAGAAGAAACAAGAGTGAAGTCATAATGCCCAGCTGTGCTGAGTCAGAGTAAACCAATGAAGCATCAGGCCCAGAGACACAGAGAGGACTAAAAACTCCCTTCTTCCAGTACGACTAATCCCAGGGGTCAGGAAAGCCAAGTCGGTGTTTCCCCTGAAATGACTCCCTTCTCACCTTCATTCTGCATTGGCCGCTGTGATGGAGAATTATTGTGAGGGGATCATAAGCTAAACTGTAATAGCAAATGACAATTTTGGACCGTTAGCGACACTGAATATCGTGTACGGTGCGTGCCATGTCTCTGGGCAAACATTAGACCTGACAAGCATATTATTCTGAGATTTCTCTAAATTTACATCTTTAAATTATTGTTCCGTGAAAGCAAACTGGGTGCCAACTTTCCACTGTCTCCACCATGCACAGTGAGCAGTAAATAATGCCTCTCTGGGAGATGGACTCAGTGATCCAACCCGGGAATAAGGGATTCAGATGAAGCCACGCAGCACTGTTGGAAATAAGCGTATAGCTTCCCTTTCCTCCTTCTGTCCCAGGATACAGCACCATGGCCCTGGATGGGGTACCAGCATATGGCCAGACCCGACCTCACCTCTCCCCACAGCCGCCCAGCCACACATTCAAACATGAAGACTCCATATCACCACCGACAACCATGGGTATGGACATAACATCTTTAAAAAAAATCTCTTTCATTCTCTGTCTCTGTCTCTCTCTGTCTCTGTCTGTCTTCTCTCTAATGATATCCCTCCCTCCCTATACAATATCCTTAGCTTGTTGTGATTTGTATACATACATGCATGTATGTGTGTGTGTGTGTGTGTGCGCATGTACGTACACTTTCTCTGATGTCATTGCACATCTGTGAGTGTGTGTGGGAGGGGTGCGCACAATTTATCACTGTGGAGTTAAACGTCCATTAACTTCCCCACGACACTTGAGCCATTTGCTGTGAAGTCACACCGAGGTTAGGTTTTCAAATCAAGACAGTAAATGATGGCAGGTCTCCCTACACAAAGCCATGGGTGACTCGCGCTGGTCACTTAGCTGGTGTAAATTTTGTTGGAAACGTTCATTTGAGGAAGCGGCGTATAGCGAGAGTCTGTTTGGAATGTTATGAGCCACCGGGGGCCAAGTTCCCCACATGAACCGCTGAGAGCGATGGAGGGAGCCTTCACTGGTGTTTTGAATCAGAGGGAAGAGGGACAGGTTTTATGGCACAGGCGAAGACCCTGCTGTTATCATAACTTAGCTGAAGCAAGAGGTCGCACTCTGCTCTCCCTGCTCCTCCGGGGCCCTCTGTTTGCGCTGTTGTAAAATGGCCTGTTTCACGTGTAAACAGTGCTAAACATCACACACTCCTGTGATCAGATTGGGCCAACCAGGAGCGCAGAATTCACGGAGCTGGCCCGAGTAAGGTCACTCACTCTAATATTTTACTGTCTTGTACTTTATCATGACACTCTGCATGAGATAAGCAATAACAAGGCGTCATTTATTACCTGAATTTCACCAACATCTCAGTTACTCAAAATAGCAGAAAGAGGTTGACTGATGACCTCTGTTGCAGCGTGTGTAATTCTTGCCATTTTTGTTTAATCCTCCAGGAGAGCCTCAGTACTCGGCCCCGCCCCCTATGTACGGCTGCCACACTGCCACCGACACTTGTGGAGGGAGTCCTGCTCTTCTCTTAAGAAACACATACAACAGGTACAGTTAACAGTGCACAACCATGGCTGGACACACAAACAAACAACATTGACTGACAGCAGAATAACGGCCTCAATCAAGTTATATGTCTATATGTCTCTCTAAGTGATGCTATGCTATGCTACGCTATAGTGTGTGTACTGCTGTAGCTGGGGACAGGGATGAGGTGGTGCGGTCACCACCAACACAGGATGTCCCCTCAGCTGCACTGTATCAGACTGTGACCTTTGCTCTTGTGCAGCACATGGGTGTTTCTGTCCAGCATAATGCTGAACGCCAAACCTCAAACGGCCCGAATGTCTGGCCATGTATGAATGGGGGGATATTCAACTGATAACAAAAAGAGGAAGTGACTACAGTCGGAGAGGAAATGATTTTTTTCCTTCAAAAAAAAAAAGTAACAAAGTGTGGAATGAGTGATGGAGACCTGGCATGAATAATTAAATCCTGCCATTTTCTGTTTCAATACAAGACGAAGATACGACCATTGGAATTATGGTTTAAGCATTTTGGACACCTTCAACTGAAATGAGCAGACACATTGCTGCTTGAACTCACTTCAGTTGCTATTTATATCTCAGGAAGCCGACCTGGCTGAACTTAGACTTTGATTTTATTTCGTATTTCTATTGGGGACAGGACAGCACATCCCTGTCTGGCAGACAGTGGGGCTTCTCCATGGCTCCCCCCCCTCCTTCCCCCCCCCGGCCTCCCCGTCGCATCCATCAGTGACTCCTGAGTACAGCGGCAGCGCGCTGATGGGTCCGATCTGGACTGGATGGCCGGCGTAAATCCCCGCTAAGCCAGCAGTGCGCTGGGCTGTCTGCTCGTAGGTTAAGAGCCGAACAGCAGCCCTCAGCAGGCCAAAATAAACTCACAGTGATGTACTGCCC
Source organism: Sardina pilchardus (assembly GCF_963854185.1). NCBI lineage: Eukaryota > Metazoa > Chordata > Actinopteri > Clupeiformes > Clupeidae > Sardina > Sardina pilchardus. Next base: position 29,703,626 of record NC_085004.1, on the reverse strand, counting down.
GCTTCCTCCAGAATTCCTCATCTCGGCCTGGCTTTCCCTAGAGAAATGCCGAGGCCGCCTGGAAGCCCAGGAGGAGGAGGAGAAGAGAGAGAGAGGAAGACTGTGATAAAAAAAAGTGGGAAAGAGGGAAGAGTGTGAGATGAGGTGAAGAGAGGGAGGGAAAGCGGAGAATAGAGGAGAGGTTAGTCAAAGAGAGTCGGGAGAGACGAGAGCAGCATGGTATGATATAAAAACAATAACAAGGCCTTTCTCCATCCTGACTTTTCTGCAAATGAGCTTACATTCCATAAATACTGTTCCCACTTTGTTATTGAGAGAGGGGGACACGGAGAACCCAAAATAACGGAACTGGGGTTGATAAGAGCTGATAGGCCGTCCCAGCTCCGCTGAAGCCCTCCACCTCATCTTAACTCAAACGCCTTGGCAGCAGGCAGCCGATGGGAACTCTCAAATCACGTCGTCCCATCCCACAGTCACGGCCTGGTACCAGCAGCGGCGGGCGGAGGTGGATGAATGAAAACAACTGCACCGAGAGGAGGCTTAAGTATCAAAACTGGAACATAGTTTACCCAGCGTCTAAACGGTCATCATCTCTCTGGCTGGGAAAAGACTGCCCTGTAAGA